>NC_045559.1:90227160-90527160 GCF_009819795.1 Aythya fuligula | reverse complement strand
CCCCATTAGCATGCACAAAGTTTGAAAAATAATATCTCGGACACCCATTCTTTCAGCCTTCAAGCCCTCAGGAAATCACATTTTCAAAATCTGCTCTACCACTAAGACTACCGGGAACCTTCTAAGCCGAGTCCAAGTTTCTCACCTAACCATAAAACTCCAGGAAAAGAGATTTCTTAGCAACAAATACAAGTGGATGTATAGCAACACAGAGCTGGCAAAACTGCCCGTGGGTAGAGACCAGGAGTGAAAAGGAAGACTCATGTTCAGAGCTACCAGAAGATAGCAAATGAAACATGAATTTCAACACTATTCCTGAGAACTAAACCAATTTTATATTTTTATATTTTTTCACAAGCTAAAGGCCTTCAGATACTCAAGAGAGTTTTATACCTGAGAACCCAAGACAAAGCTGAAAGTACTATAACATTACATTTCTTAGGCTGAACTCAACTACAGTAATTCTGACTGTGCTTTGCTAGTCAGACACTGACTTTTCTACATCCTCTTCCTTTATGGGTATTGATCATGAGCACTGGCCAGAAGAGTACAATAAACATACATAATAAACAAATATAACTACTGTATAGGAGAAAATGACTTGATATTAATGGTAATTAGCTGGCAATTTCCATGCTTATATTTGGTTTGAGTAAGACCATGAAACATTTTCTGTTTCTATTGTGATAGATGAAGCATGACAAAGCAAGTCAAGAGCTTCACTTCTAACTCAATGCAAAAGGAAACAAATGGAAAAGTTCTGCAATCCACTGCACAAAGCACATTTATTTTTTGCACAGCTCAGTATAGTGCAGGGGGAAATAGCATTTAGCAAATATTTGAAAAACAGAAACTACAAATAATGTCAGAGGAGTTCACCTGTGTGCTGACACCAGGTGAGTAAGAAGTTGGTAGACACCAGCCACAATGACTCATCTATTTTAGCAATGATGTAATGAAACCCCCAGCCCTTGTAGTCTCAATGAGTAAGGAAAGTGTGAGCAGGCCTGTTGCAAACCAGACTTAAGTCTTAGATTGAATTTGACACCACGAGCAGGGAAAAGTGGGGAGTAAAAGGCTTAAAATCCACATTTGCGTTTTGTCTCCATTCACACACACACCCTAGACACAGCTGAAGGCTGTGCACGGTGCCTCAATTACACTGACAGGCCATGACTTGAATGCACATTTGATCTTTCATTTTTACCTCCTAACAAATAAAAGGAAATACCTTTCTTCAGTGGACTCCATAAATGTGCTTGCTACCGGTACTACATGAATCCATGAAATATTCAGATTTTCCTTTTTCCTTCCAAACCTGCTCAGCTTTAATTCACCACCTTCTCTCATCACCACGAAGAGCAATACAACCATCTAAATTTAAAGAGAAAAACAAAAGCAAGTTCAGACAAGTACTTGGCAGACCAGGACACATGACCAACTAATCAGTATGCCTAATATGCTCTCAAGTGGCACACTGCTTATGTTTGTCGATCAAGCTCTGTTTAAAGAGCACAACTCCACAAAGCATTAGCAAAGACTTCTTTAGCAGCCTTTGGAGGCGCAGGGATTTTGGAAGGCACCACCTGGTGCTGCTCCTCAGAGCAGGTACTAGAAAAGAGAAAGTCTGCTGAGGAAAGGAGCTGCAGGCTGCATCCATATCTACCTGCCACAGCTCAGAGGAACACCAACAAGCGAGGTAGTGGTGGTGTCAGAAAACAACAAACAAGAAGTGAGAAAAAGCAAGGGCAAAATTTCCACTGTAGAGCTTTTGCTCACATTACCCTCAGCAACAGGTTTTTCAAATCCTTCATCTCACTGTAAAAGCAACCCTACTCAGGTTAGCAAGAGGAACTAAAAATTCACCAGCATTTCTCATACAGAGTTTAATAGGGCCATTACCCATGTCGCTCAAGCAGTATGTGGATTGGTTTTCTACTTGAAAGCTTTCCAATATCATCCTGCAGGAAATACTAGTAAAATTACAGAAATAAGCAAATCCCAAGGACTTCACACTAGCCGTGCATATTAGAAAAAACATGTTAAATAGGGTAACCAAAACTGCAGCACGGATATCAAACAGCAGATTTGCTTAAGCAACAGAAAACAAATAGGAGGAAGTCTCAAATGCATCGTGCATATGTATTAGCACAGCTAGAAAGGATGGTTTAACACTGCTCTCATGCAGACATGGGAACTGAACAGTAGTTTTTGTAACAGTGATCCTGTAGGAGGCATTCCCATCTAAACTCAATTCACAGATTAATTCTGACATATTTACAAGATAGGGGAATTCCCCTTTGACCATTTTCCCCTACCTTTCACAGCCTCCAGCCAATGGGTATCCAAATCCACCTCAGGATTCAAAGGCTAAGCAAGCTCTTTTCAGTCAACACGTTGTCAGCAAGGCTTCTGAAAACTGAATTCAGTAAAATGGCTTGAGCCAATGGTGCAGGAGTGAGAAAAGGGTCTGGCTCAGCATTCAACGGCTTTTTCTGCAACATTAGCTGCAAGTAAAAGAAATAATAGCAATAACACTCAGTATTACTCTCAGAAGGAAATAAATATGGCTGGGCACATTCAAGGAACAGAACTGTTACATGAAGAAATGTTATTTCAACATATTGCCTTTACTTTTCAAAACAACTATTTTTAATGGAAAAATGCAGAAAAGTAAGATATGTGTAATATACATAAAATGCTTAACAGATATGTATTTTCAATGGTTGAAGAGCCATTCAAAATCATTTTCACATTTCCTGAACTAGTTCTAGAATAAGTGGAAAATACTTCATGCACTCTGAATACATCTATACTCTGTAACACAATCTGCTCTAGGTCTATGTGTCAAAAGGAGTTATAAGGTGAGCAATTATAACTGAGCTGGTAGCTAAAGTACAAAAACATGCAAGACTACAGGGTTTTAGAAGGAGGGGAGAAATATATTGTTTTTATTAGAATGCATTAGGATCTCATTTGTCTAATTCCCGGTCTAATGATGCAGCCTCTTGGCAGAAAAATAGCTTTTCCATTAGTTAACTTGAGTCCTTTGAGGGTGGATTTTTTCAACTCAGAAAAACTTTGACATCAATTTGATTTTTTTCCTCTATTCAAATGAACAAGCACAAAGGATTGTTGTTGTTGTTTTTGGTTTTGTATGATTATTTTTACTGGGGAGAAGGATTTTGTCTGTCCTGTTTTGGGGAAAGGTTGTTTTTGTGAAATGGATCATAACTAACCTAAGTTACTTCTAATTGTAGCAGCTTATTTCCATGAAATTATTCCTGAGTGAAATGTAGCTTAATTTCAATGGAAAAATAACTGTGGAAATGCCTCATTTATTCCTATTGATTTGAAAAGCAGCCAAAAGATCATTGTCTTAAACCCACTGCATTTTATTTTTACGTAGAAGTTAGTTATTGACAAAAACAGCCTCAATTTTAAACTACTAAAAAGGTAATTTTAGGAAGACCTATTTAGCTTTTTTTGATTAAAAAAAAAAAAAAAAAAAAATCATGACGTTGGGAAAGTCCAGATTTTATATGCTCAGCTTTTCATTATTTTGCCTGTAACCTATTTAATACATTTTCTCCGTGTTGTAGTTTCTCTCTACACAAAGCAATTTCTAGATCATGTTTTTCATCTCAAAATTAAGACAATTTAAAGTTAGCAGTAAAGGAACAAACTCATCTTTACGCGGGGTTTGCAGAAGCAGGGAAGGCACATTGTTTAAGAGAGAAGAAAAGGGAAGAAAGCAGGGAATGGAAGAAAAGGTAAGGGAGAAGAAAACAATGAGGAGCAGGAAGGTGGGAGGAGCAGAGCTGGAAGCTGGCAGCTGAGGAACTTCTCCAAACCAGCAGCAGAAGACAGAAGCAATCTGAGCAGAAATGATGTGTCAAGTCCCAGACACACACACCACCACCTCTGTGCCCAACTCTAATGAGAGTTAGCACAGTGTGACATGATCGCATTTCTCACATTTTGACTTATTAGTCAAACACGCTTCCTGTGCAATTTAACTAATTTCAAGCAGTTTTGTAGACTCACTCACTGGGAAATCTTTATACTTTCACATGTTTTGTTAGGTAGGTAGGGGCAGAGATTAGATTAAAATTCCCATGAAGCACATGTTTTTGGAAGATACAGCTCTTCAGAAGAGCAATCCATTATGAAGCTTCTTATCAAGCTATTATGAGAAGTAGGTCACTGCAGCTCTGACTATTCAAATGTCACTCCTTACTTCCAAGTATCAATCACTGCCAGGTCTTGGCTAACATAAAAGGAATCTCTCTAGCACAGGGAAAAAAAAAAAAAAAAAAAAGCAATTTCCTAAGACATCAATGCCTTATCACAAAAGAAATAATGAATTTGATATATCTGCCAATAGATCATTGTTATAAGAAATAAGAAGAGTGAAGATATTAAAAAAAAAAAAAAAAAAACAAAAAAAAACAACAACAACAAAAAAAACCTCTCCTGAGTTTCTCATAAGTTGATGTTTCAGGAGGTTAGTGAGCTTGTGTCATTTATCCCTAGGATATTTCTATTTTTTCCTTCTACAATACATTAAGTCTGTGATGTCACTGAGGCTTTTTGTTCTCCTACTCTTCCCCTCTCACCATCTTACAAATAAAACAATATTCCTGTCTTCTCTCACATGGAAGGAGATGTTCCCTCTTTTGCAGGGAATGTCTGAAGATATTAACAGGTCTCCTCACTGTACTTTTTTTCCTGCCATTCTCACAGAGGGCATCAAGAATATGAGCAAAGTAGTGTGATTTGCAATAAACTTGTGGGTTATCTATGTCTTTCAAGGTCAAACAGACAAGCACAACACCAAACCAGAGATTATCACCCAATGTCCCCGAGGCTCTCTGCTTATATTTTAAGGAGTTCAGCTGTCTGTAGCTCCTTGCTCTGCACAGCCCAGTGACTGCTGTGGCGAGCTGCTTTGCAACAATCATATCTGGTAGCACAGTAGAAAATTGAGTTGACCCTCAGTGTCCGGGCACATGCAGTAGCACTTCTCTTAATTGCTGAAAGTTCCTTACCATTCTGCCTCAAGCATCTCCTTGCTCCTGGAGGCACTCCACAACACCCTTTAGACTTGCAGTCTAAAAAGGCCAAATGCACTCTCTAATTGACCCTGAAATGAATAAGAAAGACAAGAACAAGAGTGTAGGAATTCTCTTCGTGTTTTTTTTATTTCATCAGTGCTTTGCACTGAATTCTATTCCATTCTCTGTTTCAAGGTAAATAATGAATGCTTTTTACGTCCTCTGACATGACTATACACAGTCCTTCCTATGCTGCTTGTCTTTGTGACCTCATGGGGATGAGCATGTATGTGGTGCCAGTATCCTTCACTGAACTGAGAATCAGTACTCTCGATATCTGCTCATGCTGCTCTTTAGCAACTGAACTGTAATACGAATGAAGAGCTGGTGATAGTCTCAGACAGTTAAACATCCACATTTAGTGCACTAGTGTGAGCAAGACATCTGCCACACAGCCTACAGGAGATGATCATCTTTATGGAGTGGAAAACAGAGACCAGGAAGAATATTCCAGCATGACTAAAATGTCACTAGAGGTCTAGGCTTAGGCACCTGCACATCATCCTTAGTCACTCCTTCAATTTGAGTACAAAGGGATTATTAGTCTGACAGTTTCAAGATTTCTTCAGCTTCCTCTAAAGTTAAGGGAGGTTTAGTAAATCATTTGAAAAAAGCGTTTGAATGTTTAGTAAACCATTTGAAACTTTAGTAAACCATTTGAAAAAGCATCGCACAAGAAAAAAAAATAAATGCAAAACAAAAGTGCTTAAATCCCATAGACAGTTAACTAAACTATTTGGTGGGTACAGGGGAGCCTTCTGAGAATGAAAGATCTTGCTTCACTTCTTTGTATAACTTCACTGGTCCTGAGTCTCACTCCCACCAGAACATAAAGCAGAGAAAACCAGCAGAGATTGGTTTTGGACACCAGGCAAGCTCCATCTGCAACAGAACAGTCAAGAAGCTGCTGCAACTACTAGATTTCTGACAGATTTCTTTTTAACCTAAGGCATGGCAGCAATTCTAAAACACTAACATAACACTGATGCTACATCCCACTTGGTCTCAGACAAGAAACCTGACTTCGGAAATCGTGGTCAGACCTGAGGCTCTGCAAGACAGATGCAGGGAGCACCTGGACCCAAAGATTTAGGTGTGAAACAAGGGAATTGCTGCTCTTGTTGTCCAAGTCTGTCAAAAACATGATCAAGCAGACCACAGGCCATTCTGTGCACATAAGCACATCAACAAGTCAAGTTTCTGTACTAACTAAAGGTACAAAGCAAACACCTTCACAGATTATTAATAGCAGATCAAAAAATCAAAACAATACAACTAAGTCATCATAAACCTGTATTCATTGAGGGAGATCTGCCAAGGAGCTCATACCTGCCACTTATCAGTATTTTGTTGGCAGTTACTTTCAGCAGCTCCAGCAGCAGCTTTCCTGCTGTTACTCCAAGCCAGAGTGATGCCTACCTTGAAAGAGTTTGCTCTAGGGGCCAGTTTCAGAAGGATGGGCCTGAACGTGAACATATTCTGTGTAGACAGTCAAAATGGTGCTGTTCACTTCAAAAGGCTTCCTAAGATCGCCTCTTTTGAATGAAAGTACTTAATATAAAAGGAAGCACCTTTTTGCACTTGCTGCTGGCTTTTTAACTACTCTGTCACTATCCCTGAAAAAGCAGTTTATTCCTCCTTGCCACCACCAAGGAGCTTATTATGCAGGTAATAAAGGGCATCTGCCTGGTCTTTGACCACTGGAAAAAAAAAAAAAAAAAAAAAAAAAGATGTTGCCATGTCATAAGAGAAAAGATTCTCAAAATATTGCAGTACAATGTACAGTATTATAAAAGCAAAGTGTGATACTACTCTGCAGCACAAAGTCATTTTCTCAGAACTCATCTGGGTGATGTGAAATGGCCTTGTTCAATACTCTAATGATTGACAGACATGATATAAATTACCAAAAAATATATATAGCTGCAGGGCTCAGAATCCTCCCACCGCTCGTGGAATGAGCCAGTCCCAGTAGAAAATAGGCATTGAGTTGTTGTTGGACTGCAGGACAACAGTTCCACATCTTTCAACAGAAGCCAAGAGATAAAGTCAAGAATTTTAAGTCATCTCTGTATGTATAGATACATAAATTCCTGATATGCCTAATTTTTACTTCATTTTCAGTGTGGATCTAATCTCTCTAATAGCCCATCTGCTAAAATCTGACTGCGGCTGTGTACTCAATCATAATATTGCTAGCTTACTGTTGTCACACCTTCCTCTGTAGTCAGGAAAATAAACACGTAGACTTAGAGCACTGTTGTCCCTGGCTATAACCTACCTCTCTGACATGCCTGTAGCTGGAAAGTGCTGTAGCACATGCTTAAGGCAATTCTGGTCTGGATTCAGAAAAAGTATCTGGGCCTGATGCATTTTCATCCTTCACTTCCAAAACCTCTCTTCATTCTCGCTCATTAATCTTAATGCTGATTCCTTCCCACTTTTCTGTCATGTTCTGATTCAGTGCTAAGCATTCACTCTCCTTGAGATATGTTTTTCAAGGAAGATCTGATTTATTCAAGTGTAATACAAGGTGTAATAGACATGTACTCAGGAAAGCAGGCAAGATGTCCTCATGTGGCTTCAGGAGGACTTCACACACTAGGCTATTTTTTTTTTACAGCATTTCAGTTATCATCTGGTAGCTACCCCATGCCAGGTGTCCTACCCAGCCATGGGAGCTGAAGGCAGGCAGTCACCACAGCACGGCTCCCAAACAGCAACCTTATATCTTAGCTTTCCTTACAGACACTCAGCTGAGACATGCGCTACAATATGCAGAGTAATCCTAAAACCATCTCCTACTCACCCAAACCAGACTATGAAATCCCTTGTCTCTCCATGATTTTGAAGCAGCATAGCTTGTCGGATGACTGAGTGAACGAAGTGAGAACAAACTTCTCTGAGCTGCCCTTAAAATCTTCACAATTCATGTGTTTGCTGCACACCAGTCCTCCACATTCATCTTTCAGTAAAAGAATCCCTGACTAACTAAGTCACCAAGTTACAGTAAAATGTAAAATGCAGATAGACTTTAGTCCTAAAGCATGCTTTATAGTCTAGGAAAGCAGAAGAGGTGTTTCAGCCAAGCTCCAAGGATGTACAATTTTTTTTTCCAACGAAAAACCTACCCAAAGACTACTTTGCAAACACTGGCTTTCATCGAGACACCTTCAGCAAATACATAGTCAAGGGACATCAAGCAACAATGAAATAATTCAGATTGCTGCTTATCATTTTCCTTCTTAGGTACTTTTCCAGCTGCTCCATAACTTCTTTAAAAACAGTGGAGAATCAGAAGCACTAGGGACACCAATAAGCTGTAGCACAACTTAGAGGGTAAAAAGCTTTAACAATGCTGCTGCAGATCTTGAAAGGTGAATAATAGAGAAGGAAAGAGGTTTCAGAGAACTTCTGAGATAGGAAACTGAAGTGTCAGAGGAAAGAGAATCATTAACAGAATGAAAAGAATGAGGAAAAGCAAGCACACAACTTGCACCACAAAATTTACATGTCTCTGTAAAATACATGTTTCAATGTTTCATTCAGCCATTCAAACAGGATTCATTTGTGAGGCAACTATTTCAGAGGCTGCTCTTTTTTTACCATGTTGAATCCATGGCTATGGATACCATTAGCTATTCCGTTGTATATCCACTGCCTTGCAGTCATTACAGATGTATTTCTCACAGGGGAAAGCTATTTTGAGAGAGTACAAACAGCAGCAAGCCTCAGCTTCTTTGTCTGCAGGCAGGACAAGACAAGCGATCTCCATACCCACCTTAAAGGAGATTATTGGCAGCCCCAGCACACCTATAAGTGGAATTAAGCCAGTCAATCACAGAAACAGAAACAAGAAGCAGGATGTAAGAGTCTCTTCAGATTCTCTCCTCTGCAAAACTCATAAAACAATGAGAATAGCAAATAGCCTCTGCAGCATTAAAGGAAACCTTTACAAATCATATGAACAAACAGCTGAGGAAATACATAAGAGGGCTGTCTTCTGAGAACGCAAGTATCCTGCTTGCTTTATTTTGTTAAATGTAAAGGGCCTTCATGCTGGTTTTACATCCAGGTAAATCAAAGGATATTTCTGTGCAACTTTTTTGTGCAACTCAGTCCAGAACAGAATAGACAAAAATGATACTGAAACAAACTGAAATCAGTTTATTTTCAATTTTGAGGTAAATGCAAAAACATTAGCATAACGTTGTGCTGTGGCTTAAATTTTAGTTACTTCATGCTCCTATTTCTTCCCTCCAGTATGATGACAACAGCAAGTCCAGGTTCAATATATTGAGCATCAGGATTTATTTGCTGAAAACTTACCTGGAGGAGCAGTAAGTTTGAAATGTACCAAAATGAGAACTTATTTTCTAGACTGTTAGTCACTGTACGCTTTTGTTACCGTCAGTCTGCTCCCATGTGCCCCATCCTGGGTAAATAGAAATTGAGAAAGTAGCAGCCACCAGTTTGGCATGACCATTCCCCACCACTGAAGGGAGGGCACTGGCATTCAGACATAGAAGTACAGCAAAGGCAGAGCTGTCACAGCTCCCTTGTTGGCCATGACCCAGGGTTACACCAGGACTGCTGGACAAAAACAGCAGAGTGATGGCCAAGGCAGGCATCCACCCCCCCCATGGAGCAGCAAGAACTAACTGTACCCATGGGAATACCTGAGGTTACAGTGCCAAGTAATCCTAGAGAAGCAGGCCAGGTCAGAATAATGTCAGATAGACACAGTGGGGCAAAGCTGCACTAGGAATAGTGCCAAGGATTAAACCTTTGGTTTGAGCAGACAGGGTTCATCAGCAAGGCTAAAAATTAAGGCACAGAGCACATGCTCTCTTGAACCTGTCGGTTCAACCCAGCTATGTGCACGAAGGGACTGATCCAGAAGCACTGTCTAAATTGTCAGGCCAGAGTCAACTGGTTGAACCACACAACCATTTCAAATCATCTCCCAACCTCATTTTTACAGTATCAGCATTCTGTCAGAACTGGATTTTTGATGTAATTTCCTGATTAAATAAACTTTTACTTCACAGCATCATTGTCCCTATCATACATGAACAGTGGGACATGAAACTTAAACTGACAGCAAAATCTCTCTGAACAAATGGAGAAATTTTGGACTGCAAGGGCAGTCCAAAGCAATGACGGATGGGAAACAGACTTCAACCACAAGCTTCATAGCTACTTGCAGGTAGCAACCCTCAGGCCTTCTGTGTTGAATCCCAAGTGCTTTTTGGCATTTGAAGGAATCACACAAGAAACATGGAAATCATTTCTTAGCACAAGAAAAAGTTGGTGGTGACTGGGAATAGTAAATGTGGATTTACCAAGGGTAAAATTGTGCCTGACCATCCTGTTAAAATGACTAGATCTGTGATTGAGTGCCAAGCAGGTGTCATTTACTATTAGCAACTTTCCCAAATCATCTCCAACAGTATTCTTCTAATTAAGTTAGATTGTTGTGGTCTGGGTGGGTGAACAGCTTGGGGGGGTGGAGGGGTCTGTATAACCAGGAGCATGGCCAGCAGGCTGAGGAAAGCATTTTTCCCCTCACTACTAACCACTCGTTGGATCACATCTAATATCAGTCCTCCCAATGGTAGGAAAACAACAGTTGACTGGAGCAAGCCCAGTTGATGGCCATGAAGATGGCCAGGGGCTGGAAAACTTGTCCTGGGGGGATATGCTGAGGGAATGAAGGTTGTTCTGCCTTGAGAGAAGCCTTTGGGGGACCTAATACATTTAAAGAGCTTGCAGATAACTGAAAAAAATGTTTGTTTGGTTGTTGTTGTTGTTTAAAAAAAAAAAAAAAAAAAAAAAAAAAAGCAAAGGCAGAGCACCAGCATGAGTTCATAGCACTTTCTGTTCTACAAAGTAAAAATTAGAGTAGTGATTGAAACAGAGCCCTACTCCAATTGTGTCTGAGTTTTGTTTTTAAATCATTTAATATAAGAGCCAAGCCAAATCCACAGATTTGGCCTGATATACTAGAAACACCTTTATTAAGTGCAATTTATTTAATAAAAACTCCAGGAAGAGGTTCTTATCTGAGCTGTATACCAATGCAGTCCTCTGCAAGTATTGATAAAAGATTCTGCAGCTAGCAGTGCTGAAAATATTGAAATGTCACCAAAGCCTATTCCTACTGCAGAAGTTATCTGAACAAGAGGAAAGCACGTGAGTGCTTAAGATCTTACTCTGTCCACTTGTGATCTTGTTTCAGGCTCAGTATCAAAACAGGATGCTTTCTAGGATGGGACAGAACTTCCTAGGTTACACTACAGAGCCTGCCCTATGCAGTAACCACCTCAGGACAAGAACAGACACCTGGTTGCCCCAAAAGCACCACAAAAAATGCAACCAAGTCTAATCACATCACACAGCCTTAGAATCCCAAGTGGCAGGGAATAAAGAGCCAGGTCTCTTCCCTGTACCCTGACACTTTGACACCTCAATCTGCAGGGGCTGCCTCTCTCCTGCCCCATTCCATAGCGCCACTGCCTCCTGCTTTCACGGCTCTGCCTTCCTTTATGGAAGGAAACACAATTACCCAGAGAGGACATTACTCACTGATTTCCCACTAACTCATATACCTCTGTTAGTTTGTGTAATCAGCATTCCCATCAGGTCATGTCTGCAGTGTTTGCCTGTAGAACAAGCTACTCAGCAATGTCAATGGGTAGCAATACAACCGAACAGCAAAAGCATTACGCAGGCTATGTCCTTGCTTTGCCAAATTATAAAGCACATACAAAGTGCTGCTGGAGTGGGCCACACAGCCTATAAGGCACCCATTACATGCCTCTGTCCACGCTAGTCACGGTGCTGGTCCATGCTTTGCAGGGAGGGAAGCCTTGCAGGCATTACTCCGTTGCATGACACCGACTCAGCCACTGCCATCCAGTAGCAGGGTTTAACACTGCAAACAAGATGCTACCTATGGGCATGCTGCGAACATTTATCCCAACACATCACACAGTGTACACACCTGGTGAAGGTGCATACCTGTATGTGCCAAATGAAACAGCCAGTGCAGATCCCACACTCAACTTGTCCGTTACATTCATTTGAAATCAGCATTTGAATCAACAGACTTATCCTCATTCACTGCAATTTGGAGAGAAGAAAAAAATCAGGAGTATCTGCTACATAAATTAACTTGTGAACACACTGATGAACCCAAATCACTGAATTTTACTTACTTCATAAGCCACGAAAAAAAAAAAAAAAAAAAAAAGCATTCTGAACAGTTTAAAAAGCACAAAAACTCTTCCTGTCTCTCACAACAGCTGCTGGGTAGACAGATGTTACCACCCACTAAGAATAATAAAGCAACTAAACGGAGACAGACATCAGTTTGAATTAAGAGACACAGGATTAAAGCCCTGGGTAGAAAACAGTCAGTACAGCAAGCATTGCCTTGCTCACCCTGAGCAGTACCTGTTAGTGGGTATCACCCAGCCTTTCCATCCTGTCTGGAAGCCTGGTGCGCTGTTGGCAGGAACACCAAGTCTCTTCCCATTAGTTCTCCAGTCCAGGGAAACTGGCTGAAAACATGCTGAAGGAAGCTTTTTCTTAAATGCTTATGCAAAATAAGCAAGTTTAATAAATGCACCTCAGAGACCTAAGTTTTGAGCATAAATAAACCAGGTAAGGATGGGCACCATTTAATGGCCGCTCAGGCTAGGATGCTGTACTTCTGGAACCGCTATCATGTCAATCCAAAGCACTGAAGATTTAATTTCCCCTTTTAGCTGTAAGTTGCAAGCAAAGTTTCAGAACATCTGAGCATTTCTTGGTCACAAGGACTGCTGTGGGTCCTGCTTTAGCAGAAAGTGCTTTCCACACTGTACCACAAGTCCAAAAGCAGAGGTTACAAAAGTAATATCAGCATTTCAAATCTGCCTGGCCAGCAACCCTCCTCAGTTTGCCAGCAATGACTAGCTTACCTTCTGCATGAGGAAAATCACTTAATGAAGAATATTCCTCCCTTACGCTTTCAATTCCACCACCTCAAGGATCTGTTCCCAAATTGTACAAACATTCTCCTAAAGAATGGGAAAGACTGACTGTGTATCAAATGATCAGTCTAGTTACTAATAACTCTGCAGAGCTACTCTGCCGTGTCCCTTCTACCTCCATACCACCAGAAAAGTGATGATCTTTCTTCCTGAAATGTACTAGAAATGTCCAAGTGGCAAAATAAAGACTAGGTGTAACCTAAGGCAGGACCAGTTTGCCACACTTGCAACATTTCCTAGTTTATCACAATACTTTTGCCTGTGTCTATTCCAGATGAAAGGATGAGTAGCTTAACAGGATAAGGCTGCTGCTTCTGAAATATTGGTAGAGCCTAAGAGACACCAAAAGTAAGAAATATTGCCTGACAAATGAGGTGGAACACCTGATTAACTTCCAGCTTACCTTGCCAAGACCTGTTAGTCAAGTATCAACTGAATTTATCCCAAGTACCAGTGTGCTTAGCTTCAGCTGGGTATTCCTTTCATTTCTTTCAAAGCCAGGAAGTATTTCCATGCTGGTACAGATTAAGTTCTACTGGATTTAAACCAAATTTAAACTCATTTGATGTCTGTTCTCTTTGCCCCATTTGGGTCACCAACCTAGGAAGTGTTCGGTACATTGTGCTTACCTACAGAAACCTGGCCTCTGTGCAAAGTGCTTAAGCGTGGGTGATGGGCACCACTAATGGATGGGGTTCTATTAGGGGAGATTATATATTTATTTTTTTTTTTTTACTAATTTAGTTTCACTTAACCTGTGAGACCCACATTATGTATCTGAGTGGATTAGGCACCTGGATTAAAAATTCCTTCATATAGAGCACACTTTTTAATTCACTTCTCCATTTAAAACCCAATATCTCAAGAACCAGGAGTACATAATTTACACTTTCAAGCCACTTAGCCTCCCCTCTCACCTAATGTTCTGCCTTCGAATAAGTAAGATGCAGCCTTTGTGCACATCCACCCCGACTCTGCTTAAACTGTTTCTTGAAACTCAAAGGGGTAAGGTCATTGGCTGTGGTCTCCACATGCACCTCAATGCATTTATCTCAATGAGTTATGAAGATGTATCGTGTGATCATAAATCATTAAGATAAAGATGCATGTGCTCCTGCAGATGACTGCAGTAACCCTCCTCACTAACTCAACCGGTATGTGATCTCCTTTTGGTACCTAAAAGTTTCCACATGAGAAAAGTTAAACAACACAGGACGCCACCTAATCTGCTTCTTCACAAGAACAAACCACTCCAAAAATTTTACCTTACATAAGAAAAACACAGTTTGCATATTACATTATCAGGTAACGAAATTTTAGGAGCAAGCTAATGAAACACCTTTACAAGTTTTATGGACATCTTTGTTAATTACAGTAAGTTACTTCTATCTATATAAAAGCAACACAATTTATTTCCAGAAATAGGAACTGAAATGGGACAGGTGTGGTACTATACCAACAGCTTTTGTTTTTCAAATTTTTGCAGCAACATTTACTATTTTCCTGCAGTATTAAGCAAATTATGTAATATTTCTGTTAGAAAGGGGTCTCCCTCAGTCTAACCAATGCACAGAAGCTTCTAATCACTAGAAAGTTAATCTGGGCATGTTCACATTTGGAGGAGTCTTTTTAGAAGTACTAGGGACAGTAATTAACTGTTGAAAAAGCTCACTGAGGATGGTATCTAGTTCCATCACTGGAAACTTTCAACTAAAACTGCTTATTCAGAAGTATGAAATACATTTATAGAATTTGTGGTTGCTTATGAGTAAATTAAAACAGATTATCTGAGGTTTATTTCTATCCAGAGTTGGACATTAATCTCTAGAGTTCTGTCACTGCATTCTAAGGGCGAGTAGGCCTATATTAATTTATCCTTTATATTGAAAGCTCTTAACCAAACTGACTTTTCATGTCTGTAGAATGAGGTTACTGCATGCACATATAAACAATTTAAAAGAGGGGGGAAACCAATTCAGACAAAGCATTCATTCTGAAGTGTTTCAAATACTTTTATTAAACAATCATGTTTTACATGTCATCAGACCTAACCCCTGAAGTGCAAAAATGTTTCTGAGGTATTAAGACGGGAGGAAAACAGGTACAGTGTTGGTTGTTAGGGATACCAAACTAGAGCACAGTTGACTTTGCAAACAACAGGCCTTTATACAGCATTTGCAGGATCACAAAACTGAGAACAAGTCTCTATATATTTAGTCTTGAGAGCCAAGAAGCCCTGATCATTAGCCAGTTGTGTCACATTAATGAAAACACAGACATTGTTAACACAGGACAATGATCATAAATATTAATGAGGTGTTTCTAGGTCAATATGTACAGTACATGAAAAAATGAAATTCCAAATTAACTGCTGAATCTGTGACCAAAATCCCAACTGCCTATCCAGTCCAGCTTAATGTCAAATCTATTTTGGCCTCTCTAGTACTAGGATTTTTTCTATTCTACACAGCTGCACCTGTTTGAAGACACCTGGTAACTCACACTCACTTCAGTCAACAGTAAAGTACTGCTTCTGACCTGTTATTTTTCTAGTTGCTTTCTTCCCCTTATCCATACAATGAAGAAGCCTAATCCATGGGGAAAATCTGCTGAAGAAATAACCATTGATCTACTACTCTTCATGTAGACAGGAAAGTCAGAACTACAAAACTCATGGGACAAAACTGGACCTTACAAATTGGGGTGTTAGAGTTCTACTGCCAAATTAGGCTCGAAATATAATTTCAGATCCAGAAAGTTCTGGCACTGGTTGTTTGTATTTGCAGGGGCTAAACAAATACTTTCTCCCCTTGGAGCATTTCCCAGTGTTAAAATTTGACTGAAGACTGTGGTTGTGGAGGTTCTGAGCAAAATTAGCTTTCTTCTGAATATTAGGTTTAAAATTTGCTCATGTTCTCAGTGATTTTGTTGGAAAAAAAAGTTTCTCAACCTCAAAAACTGCCACTTTGTTCCTGACCAACTGCAATTTACCCTACACTCAAAAGATAGCAGCCAAATTTTGTCCTGTTTTACTTCATGATATCAGCACAAATGAACTGAAGACATATATTAAGAAAATACTTTCAAATTAATAATAAACAAAATTCACTTGTTGTTCTAAGTCTCTCTGTGGTTCTTTTTAGCCACGGCAAATAATAAGTTCCTCCTGAGCTACAATTGTTTTTTCAAATCTGTGACAAAACATGACAAAATAGAAGTGATCCTCATCTTCGTAGGTGTATATGAATTAAGGAATGTTTCTGAATGTGTCAGGTTTTGTGTAAGAATGGCATACTTGGAAAGATTCTCACCTTAAGCATCTTCAGCTTGAAGAACTTACCAGGAAGCTGGAGACACAAGCTCTATTGTCAGCACACCCATGGGCATAATGTCACATAGTCTGATCACAAACACAATTGAGATTCTTATAATTTCCTAGGACTGTTACCAATACCACTGCTTCCTACCTACACAACATCTAACAAGTCTGCAGATAAAGAATAGCTGGAATAGCAGCTGGATACAGCTGGAATTATGCCTTTTTTTTTTTTTTTTTTCTTTTTTAGTGGCAACGTATTTCATGAACAAGAAAGGTAACCCCAAAGAAAAAGTGCAAGTAAATCACTTTTAGTTGAAAACTGGGTTTCGGATGCCACTCAACATTGAACTGTTGGGCCAATTTCTGTGCAGAAGTGTTAGGGACCATACAAAAAAGAAAATGCTTGTGATTCCTAGAATGACCACGCCAGAAATCAGTGCACTGGTGACTGCATTCAGCTGGAAAGGAGCTCCATTCAGATGAGCTGCAAGAATAAAAATGCACAGGGAAGGTCTGGTTAGAATTTCTCAGCAGTGTCAAACGTCCGTCTTTCCATTACAACACTATATATCAACAATAATTACAATGGAGGGACTAAAGCTACTTCAGATCAAGTACCTGTCTGCTTCGATAAAATATAAGTATACTTTGAAAATAGTCATTAGTTCTTTCAATACGCATTGTGCTGGGGAATAAAGACAGTAAGAATACTTCATGCATAAACCCCTCACATTGGGTGACCAAACTTGACCTGTCCTATTTAAAGCAAGACAGTTACTGCCCAAAAACTATCAAGGTGAGGCATAAGGATTTATGGCCTAGGCAAATTAACAAAATGATTTCTTCCCTGATATCCTTAGCTACATCTCAATATGATGGATATAAAAATCCTTAACAGGCATATCTAGAATCAGATCTCAGATACTCTAAGCTTGTCTGCACACCTTTACAGGAGGCCCCTTAACATTTTTATCCAGTCTCAGAGAGAAGATACAACACATGTATTTACTATTTAGTGTAGCTCAAAAAGGCTGTTCATGGACCTAAGCCTGAACACCACAACGCACATATCCAGCCCGTACCATCTTTTACAGCAGAGGACAAAACATTTGAGTGGTAGGTACTACCCAAAGCACCAATCAGTGTTTGCCTGAGCTGTTTTCTTGCACTACCAGTGCTGGACAGTCCAGTGTAATTACAGGGCAGCTTCTAGGTGAGAAGCCACACTGCTCTTCCCAGAAGCAGCCTGCACATCACCAATCCCCCCCTCCTTAAAGCTGGAAAAATTCAGCTCTCTGTTGTTCAGGTGGCCATCTCCTTCTCAACCCTGTGATGCTTTCCGACCCTACCCATCATTCTCCCTACTACAGTAGTAATCCTACCTCACTACCTCTGTGCTCCCCTCTGGGAGAACAGGTACAGGAAGGCTGGTGCTGTGGAATGGTAAGAAGGCTGCTGTTTTCTTTGGATGGGAAGGAAAGGTAGCAGCCATTACAATACCAAGCTGTGTGCAGCAAATGGAAAAATTGCCTTTATTATTTTAATGACACCCATAGGTAGGAACAGACCAGTAAGTAATTTTAGGGAAAACTTGTTTCCATGCCAGAAAGGAAAGGTAGCTGTTTCTAAAGGGTCTAAGTTGAGAAAAGAAGAGAACAAATAGCTACTAAAGTTCAGAGGAGACAGTAGGTTGATTGTGCCACTGGGTCCTGTTATGAGCAAGTAAGAAGTAGGATGGCCCAATGGACCACCTGGGTGCCCAAGCTTGAACAACCTTTCCTAGTCATTAGCTACTCCTCATTACCAGCAGAATAACATACAAGCTGAAACAAGTCTTCCAAGTGCCCAAAAGAGAATCACTGTAAAACTTAAAGACCAGATCTCTCCTGCAGCATATTTCAGAACAAGAGCTGAAGTGGGACTCCTCTGACTTTGAGCTGTGAACTGAACTGGACTACACCATAACAACAATTTTGCTGCACAACTCCCAGATGGCATGAGCAGATTTTACTACTTAAGTTTAATTTTGCTTCTGGCAGTTGCAATGTTTCTTCACCCTTGTATGTCATAGAAGCAGATTTTCATTTCAAAGCCAACT
This sequence comes from Aythya fuligula, assembly GCF_009819795.1. Classification (NCBI taxonomy): domain Eukaryota; kingdom Metazoa; phylum Chordata; class Aves; order Anseriformes; family Anatidae; genus Aythya; species Aythya fuligula. The sequence goes on along the minus strand of NC_045559.1, from coordinate 90,508,587 downwards.
CAGGAATTAGAAGTTACTGTGTTGGTGGGGCTGGGTATACAAATTAAACTGAGCATTCTCGATTTACCAATTGCTTGTTTTCTTTATGGTGCGTCAGTATTTACTTATTTAAATGACAAAAAGAAAAAAAGAAAAATTCTAGCTCAGTGAATAGAGCTGAATCAAAATGGTTCACTCAAACCATCTCTTCATGCTTTCTCAGAATTCTGATCAACTTACCTAGCTGTGAATTGTTGGTTGGTGTTTCATCTGTATAAAATTAAAATAGAAAGCATTACATTTTTACAAACACCTAGTGATCACACACCCCTCCTCCCCACCATGCACACACAAGTCCTAGCTTCATTTTCAAAGCACATCAACTGTATTTGCAACACTGACTAGCTTCTTCTAGTATCTCTGGTAAAATGAGGATGACAACATGACTTTCATGAAGTTCCTTCATTTTTAAGGTGAGTGCACCAGTATGAAGTTACCTAGTATTCTGTGGAATATATATATAATACATATATATATATATATATATATATATATATATATAAAATATTATAATATATATAAACCATCTTAGTGCAGGAACACTTCATTTAAAAAGATTTGCAGTTCTATTCTTTTCCTTTTAATACAAAGACAACCATGATATTATACACAAGTCCCTTCAACAATAACCATTTTACAAGAGTATCTGTATATGAAAAAAGGTTTAATGTGACTTTTTTTAACCTGACTTTTTCCAAGGAAAACACAGTGACCTTAAATGTTTACCAAAAAATGCCCTTACCCAATGCACACATAGTTACATAGTGACATCATATTCAAGGAAACATTTATATTTTGTCCTCAATTTTATCTTTAAGTTACTTACATTGTCCATCTCAAAACTACATTTCTTGTCATTGTTTGTGCTTTTCTGGGGCAACCTGTAAGCACAGCTCTTGTATACATTTATACTGAGCAGCTGTCTTCTATGTTTAAGTGAGACAACTTTCAAAATCTGTGAAATTTCACCTACACAAGTAGATACCTGCTTTGTCTCTAAACAGGGAGACCAAAATATTTTCTTCTGTGTATTCCTCCTACAATGATTTTTTAGATTAACAAACAAGCATGAAGCTTCTCTGAAAAGGATACAATGTCAGAAATATGAGTTCAGAGATACACAGGAAAAGGGACATTATTCATTTGCAGTAGTGCTATTCAGTTCATAGTAGGGAAACTACGTAAAAAGTGCTGTTACCAGAATAACTGTGTGATGGGAAGACCTGGCTAACTACTTGAGGTGCCTACACAGACACTGACACACACAGGACCAGCCCCAGGACAGATGCAGCACAAACCCAAATGAGATGAGGAAAGTGAGGGGTTGCACATCTACGCAACTCCAGCCACATGATATAATACAGACAGACATACTACAGTCAGCAAGGTGCAGCAGGTTTTATGAGTGCTGTACAAACACATCTGTACTAAAGCTGGACCAGTGTCTGTCTTGAAAATACTATAAGCACCTTTGCATAGCTTCATGTCAGAGTAAGCCAGTACTGCCACCTATGGCACTCTTTGTCCACAAAGTCACTTCTCTTCAACTGAGTTGTTTTCTCATCACCTTCCTCCTTTTCTTTGACTACAGTATTCATAAATATCACATCATTAATACACTTACTGCTACAATGGTGAGGGACAGTGAAAGGAAGTATTAATTGCCTCTTTCTGCTCCAGAAGAAAAACTGAAGCTCAAGTCAGATTGACTTGACCAACAGCACTCAGGAAATTGGTGGCAGAGTTCAGAACTGAATCACTGTTTTTTGAAGTACTTTTATTATTTTTTTATATATATAATAATAATAATATATAATAATAATATATATATATATTCACAGCATTTGAATCGAAGTATATTACTTAACAAGGGCTGCTCACATAGCAAGTTCTATATAGTTCCCATTCCTTGCTCAAGGCAGCATTTCTCTAGCATAGATGTTTAAGCAAAACTGTCATTTGTTTTCAGTAAGCATTCACGGATGCAAATTTGAAGTTAGTTCTTTTCACTTTTTGTTGACTAATCAGATGACAGCAAGGGTGTTCAATTGAGACCATGTATAATGCAGAAAAAAAAAAAAGTGACTTTGATTGCAAAAATAATGCTTATAACTGAGAGTATTTGTTTTAAGATGTCTCTTGGTAGATGGTTCTCAGTCCTGGAGGATCGATTGGTCTTTGTACATGTGAGCAGAACCACTTTGCATGTAAAAAAATATTTTTTTCTCAAATGTTTCAATTATTTTTCCTAGACAAGATTCAGTCCTGTTCTGAGGTTCCTAAATCTAAGACTGCTGAAATATGCAAAACAGAATTTCTTAAATATTTTTCATTTATTAAGTTATCAACAGCAGTCAAATAATTTTCAGAGACTACAGATTGTGGTTTTTTTTTTGTGTTTTGGGTTGTTTTTTATTTGCTTTACTTTTGGCAATTAAAACAGAAATCCATGAAGTTTAACTCTGGATCTAAAAGAGTAGATTTTAGTCTCTTACAACTTGTGATATATTTGTCCTACTACCTTCTTATAGCTGAAGGCTAAGTATAGCATGTATTAACATTACTCAACACAAACCGAAACACATGTGAAACTGGAAGAAATGGTGAATAGAAAGTGACAGTGAATATCTATTAGCAGTCCAAATTAAATTGTGATTGTGAACACAGTACCATAAATTCCAATATCTTCAGTGAAATCTGAAAAAAGTCAACCAACTGAGTTTGGGCTTTTAAAATGGGTGTACATGTGTAATAGTATCTCACAGAGATTTTCATGGGGTCAAGAGGAATCATGTGAGCTGAGCAGAAATATTAGTTCAAAATTTCTAACAAAGACTTCAATAGTTGAGGAAAAAATACCCAAATTCATGGAGAAACCACCCTTTCTCTAAGTCATTGGAAATTTTAAGTTAAGTGTAAAAACATTTCCCCAGGTGTTTGAGATTCTTGCAGTACACAGAAAAAGTTTGCTTGTTCCTACCACTCCTTGTAATGATGGGTCCAGCAGTGATTACAGCATTGCCAGTGGTGCTCTGAGGACTCCAAGTTGTTCTCCTACCAGTGTCTCTTCTTTCTCTGTTACTGCAAATCTGAACAGTTAATCAAAACAATCACTGTTTCAGAGTGGAATAGAATTATTGCCCTTCTGTGCTTCCTTTTTTAATGGAAGCTCTTTTATAAGCAATACTACAACTTCAATTTTATTTCTTAGTATGCATTAAATTACTCTGCAATAAAAACTGCTGCAACATTCCCTAAAAGTATATCTTGTAAATGCCTAGCTTCCCGTTGCATTTTGCCTCACTTCATTTACAGAACTACATTGCTGTTGTGTACAAGATCCATCTCCTATTATATTAAATTTTCAGTAGTTAATTTCCCAAAGCTTTGTTTACAGTCACTTTTCCCAACAAATGTGTTTTGCTTGAATAGGGATAGACAACATGCTACAGTCCCTATTCCAGTGAGCTTCTTAAGTTAAATTTCATACTTTTCCATGGAGTTCTAAACAGCGATGACACACGAAAACAATCCTCAGCGCTACCATCTGGAATCCACCTTTAATTAACATCTCTAACGTATCTACCTTAATCTTGTGTCCACAAGAATAAGAGCATTTCTTCAATTTCAACTTCATGTGAAAGAACTTCAAAACCCTCAGAACATGCACATCCATAAAAACAATAAATTATTTAAACAAAATTAAGTGTAACATAAAGCACGAAAAGAAAGAAGTATACAGAATTGTGAAGTGCTATCAGTTCAAAGTGGAAAGCCATTCAGCAGGAAAGCTACACTGCATTTTGAAGACTTCAAAGAATATTGCATTTATATGCATATTCAAGTGTTTCAGTTTCCCAGACATACTTCTTGTTCTTTATGCTCCCAAAATGAAATAACATTTGAATTTACACATCTTCATTAACTTCAGCAAAAAAGCAGTTTCCAAACTATAAGGGAAGGTGATAATAAACAAAAGAGGAAGTTATAATTCCCCCACCCCCGTCAGAAACACTTTCAAATTTTCTTTGTCAGGGTAAGTGTGCTTACTATAGCTTTAAGTTTTCAATTTATACTATTCTAAGATATTTATATTCCATCCACTATGATTACGAGTACTTTGTTTCTTAGACACTACATTAAGATTATCAGCTCTGAAGCTGTCTAAGAGTCATTACTTCTAATAATGAGTTAAGGACCAGAAGGCAAAAAGATCACTTCTTGCGTGTTCAAAAACCTGTGCTTTGCAGGTCTGGTATTATTCTACCTTTAGGTGACAACATGCATTTCCTTATTCATCAGTTGGTTTACGTTCTTTCAGACACACAAAGAACATCCTTTCTCCTGACTCTACAAGTCGTCTTCATTACGTCATCCAAATATCCAATACATTTGGATGCAGAATGATTCCGGTTTGACTTATATCCAGATAATTAGCAGCAACTTCTATCCACTGACACTTACTGGCACAAGAAAGGGACAGTCATCTGCTCTGCACAGCTTTGTCACGCAGTGAAGGAAGACTGTAGACATCTTCTGGTTTTTGTGCTTCACAAAGCGGAATACCTCAAAAGAAAACCTTCCCATTTGGCTCTTGCCATTTTCAATTATAGTTGTCTGTGGGTCTTTGTCGCAACTAGATTTTGTTGAAAAATAAAAATAAAATAAAAATAGGGTGAGCAGATGTATGACTAGCTTTTTAAAGCTCTCAGTTAAGAATAAGATAACTTAGGCAGCAGTTCAGTGTTTTAGGTCCTTGAAAAGACCACAATGCCATGATGTCCAACATGTGCAGCCACAATCTCCCTGCCAGGCTGCACAGTCCTGCACTCGTTGCTACAAAAACACTATGATTTGCAACATCTCAGCTATATCCAAAATACCATTTAACTCCAGTGGCCCCCAAAACTTCAGGGCTGAAACAAAAAGTAATCATGTGTGCTAACCAGCACAGACAGGTAACTCAAAATGAAGACAGCCTCTCTCCAAGCAACCATCATGGATGAGACTTAGTATGAGATACTGCCAAGATACTGATATGTTTTACAGAGTTCCAATTCAAGTATGTATTATTACCAGGACTAGCAGGAGCATCTAGAAATCTTTAATCATTTGCTTAACTCCTTGCCTGAACTACAGACCATGATGTTTTATATCATTGTCATTGACCACAAGGGTATCTTTATTAAAATAAAGGCCAGTTTAACCATTCAGTTTTAGTGTTTCTGATCTCCAGTATGGCCATTTTGGATGTATGCTTCTCCACCATAATTCTCATGACTTTGAGCTTGATTCTATATTTACGCTCACAAACAAGACAAGACCTGGCATGTTATACATGTAAATACAGCCCCCAGGCCAAATGCTAACATTACTTAGAGTTTTCAGGCAGTTTTAGAACACTGCTAACAGGGAAATTTATACCCGTGTTTTTTAAAAGAAGTAACCACAAATACTGGATTTGCATAGGATGTACCTGAGAAAAAGATCATATCGAAGATCGTCACCAGGATTACCAGATGGCGTGGTGTAACAGTAGTCCATCAAGACATTCCACCTGTACAGGAGGCAAAGTGATAGATGAAGAAGTGAACTGGCAACATAAGAGTAGGGGTGGAGAGTAAGGGGGATAAGATGAAAGGACAGTACAGGCAAATGTATAAATTAACAATGCAGGCCATTACACTGAAGCTGAGTTACTGTGTTTAAAAGCTAAAGTACTGGGTTCCAACTATACCACTTGTTTCTTCCCAGCTTAAAGAACTAAACAGCACACACCATAGCAGCAGAACTTTATAACTCAAATCATTTGGTTTCATGTGAGACAAAAAAAATGCCAATCCATATGTTGCATACCTCTTCTCAGAAGTGATGGCCACATATAACTAGAAGCCAAAACCTTCCCACTTTTAAAAGCCCAGGAGTTTCTCATTTGTTCCTCATTTTACCCTTTCTTAAAAACAACAGCATAGGATGTAAAGAATGATTCAGAAAGAACTTTCATTATGATGACAGCAGCAAGATATGCACTCAACATCAAGGACTTGATAACCTCCAGCTGAGGGCAATGAGCTCAAACATTAAACATCCTTCTAACACCCCAACCCCCCCGCAAAAAAAAAAAAAAAAAAAAAAAAGGAAGAAGACTGATGCTTCTAAATCAGAATAATTTAGAAACCCAAGAGCTGAATAGCCAACAGGATAAGAAATAACATCCATTATGGTACCTGCCATCAAGGTTGGTTGCTCTCACAGCTGCATATATTTTAGTTTTCAAAGGTAAACCTGTACTTGGGATAAGGAGCTGCTGGCTGTAGGTTGAGTCCTGAAAAACAAACATTGCCTCAACGTACAAGAAATCCCACTGTGACAATTCAGGTGTACCCATCTGCATTCACAAACTGAACTCACATCTAGTTTCTGACTCATATAGGACAACTATTTACTTAGTCCTTCTTCTGGGAGGAGATAGAAAGCAGTTCCAGAGCATTTGCCTACAAGTCTGTCTGTAAAGATCAACAACACTTGACTTGTCTTACCATATGCAACTATTTGGGGGAACCTATTTATCATTTTATGAAGTGGCTAGATCGGTAATCAAAGAAAAGGTATCATTTATGAACATGTTTTCAAGTTAACACCTTAGTGTCTCCCAGTGAATACAAGCGAACAGTGACTGCTGTAGTTTTCTTTAAGAAAAGAGCTTAACTAGGTTGTCACAGTGCAGTCTTGCCCAGGAAAGGTTCTTACTATTATTTGGTTTAGTGGAGATAGCAATGCCTCCAGGCATTATTCATCTTAAGCTTTAGACATATTCCAATATCCAAAATGTAGTTTTCATGGAATTTGTTTTGTTGCAGGTTTTACATAACAAATATTTTCATTTAAATTCTAGTATTCCAAAAATTCTGTTTCAAGAAATTTGTATGTAAAAAAAAAAAAAAAAAAAAATTCACATATATAACTACATAAATATAGCTGTTTTGTTAGTTTCTTTGTTCACAGGATGAATCATTAACGTCACTTGAGCAATGACCCACAGATGCCATGAAACAAATACAGAGTGACAGATGCTAATTTAGCGTATCAAAACTCACTCACAGGTAATATCTATGTCAAATAAGTTACTAATCCAGAAAGCACGGGGATTCAGCATGTTGAGACCTCCTGTGAGAGGTCAAAGCACTTGATACATAAGAAAAATTTTGTTAAGTGAAATTTTGACAGTGCCACAATAATACCAGGTTCATTGTGGCAGGCAAGAGCAGGAGCTGACAGTAATGAGAAAGATTAAGTACATAAATCAAGTGATTTTTCCAAGGGATTGATGCCGAAATTCACAGCTTGCCAAATGCATACTCTTTTCATTACTGGAGGACTTGGGAGCCACGCATGCACACATAGACCAGCTCCCTGACATGCACAGAGCAAGTCTTAGCAGATCCATTCAAATGAGATCATTTCTTAAAACAGCATAAATATCCTGCATTGTAAGATCCTTTAGGATGCTAAACTGGTATGTTTGCCTTCTTTAAATTCAGTTATACATGTACATTTCTCTGTTACCTAACTCTGTCAAACTTTGCAAGCTAATAAAAAATTTTCCACACTAAGTTCCTCGTTCCATCAGTTTTAGAGGATGAAAGCCTAACTTTCCAGGTGATAACTGAGAAACAAATGCACTCTCACTACAAGCATTAATAGCATTTTTAGCTGAGCAATTGCGAAATTAAGCCCTGAAAGGCAGCAACAAATAAGTGGTGGTCAACTCCTGTGTTTAGAGAAGTTTAGGAACTTTTCCCATCCCCATCCTTTTGGTCACAGGATTATTTAAAAATGAGAGAAGTATAATCTTCATTTTAACAGATTACAGGTTGTTATTCAGAGTTGTTCTGTCAAACAAACATGATTTTTTAAAGAATGCCTTTGGAAAATGTCCTGTTACAATATTTATAGCTCATTATGTTCAAAGTTTAAAGCATTGACTTTTAAATCAGTTGCATGAATTATAACTCAGCGTCATGATGGCATGAATAATAATGCAAAAAATCAGAATCATAATTTACAAAAATGTTGCTTGATAGATTGAAAAATGATATTTAAATCAGGTATTTAAAATGTATGAATAAAATTTTTAATCAACACGAAAAAATCATTTCAGGGACTAACGTTGTTGTTAAGTAGAGGTCCACACATTTTTCACATTTTACTGTCACCTTCCATATTTATATAGCAAAAGCTTATACAATAACGCATATCCAAGTTAAATTATCTAAAAGGTATGATAGAAGCGTTAGTTGAAAGCTGTTAAAATTATTAACCCTTAAAATCTTGAAAGTTCATACACCAAGATAACAAGTACTGTGGGCTTTAGGTTTGGAACAAATCCACATGCCTTACAACAATTAGGTGATCAAAACGCTTACAAGGTTTGAACATAAAAACACCCCAGCAAAAAATGCTACAGTTTATTTCTAAGGGAATAGATCTATCTATATTTATTTTTATCACAGAATTCTACAGACCATCTGCATCAGTACAATGCATCTATTCACATATATACATAGATGCATATGGATATTAGAAATATGCACATAAACATAATAAATGCAAACAAGTATGCACTCTGGAGTATGATTATTATTACTACAACTGATTATTTGCATTGCAGTAGAATCTAAAAAGCCAGAGCTGCAAGCTGAGGGACTGTATAAATACAGAATAATGACTCTGTTTGTCCTCAAAGACCAGTCATATAAATACAAGACAAGAGGTACATGCAAACAAAAAGGACAAGGGAATGTAGATGAAAACTGCCCAGAAGGTGGTCTTGGTCCAATTCTTGGGAGAAATAGGGGAGTAATAACACCAAATGAAGCAAAGTCTACATTTTGCTGTGCTAATCCAGCTTGCACTCACAGAACAGAAATAGATTTAGTCTATTTAGGTCGTGTTACTGTGTTTTATACTCACATTGTAAAGCAACAAGTTCAAAGTACTGATAAATGTACCATTGTTCTCTCTTACAGAAATAGCAGCTGATGACCTACAACAGAACCAGAAATCATTGTGAAGATCAAAGAATACAGTTTGTCTTTCCACACTTCTGTGTTCTTTTTTTTTTTTTTATCATTAAAAATCTCAGTGAGCTATATCACAAGGAGTTAATTTACACATTTGTGTTATAAACTTCAGAAATAGAAATTTATAGTGGAAACACTGTCAGAACCTTAACTATATGGAAAATAATAGATACTGTTGAACACATGAATCAGAAAAATAATTAGCAGAGAGGCCAAGTGACAAAAAGGAACCCGCTTTTTGTGATATATAGGGTCTACTCATGGAAATATTTCCTCTATATTCACATGCTTACAAACTATTTCATGAAGAATTTTTATGTTTGTTGCTACCATTTTGTCATCAGAAAAACACAATTTTAAGGCAACTTCTGCATCAACTAAGACAAAAGCAGGTCTTCATTAACGTATATTATCTTACAGAGTTACATTACTGAAGTTTTTCTGCTTTGCGCCACCTCTTCTTTCCCTTCACTGTTTTACAAAGTCAAGTATTGCTATTGTTGACTGTACTGCTATAGCATGCATATATTCAGGTGTGCACATCTGTATATGTATGCATATGTACACATGTGGGCTTATGCAGACATGGGATTGAAACATAGGAATGAAAAGCACACTTACGAAGCAAGCTGGGTATTGTTAACCAGGTATTCCAGTGGATAGCTACAGCTAAATTTATACAGAAGCCCAGGTAAATAGCTGATAATCGTTGGTGGGTCTGGTGTATCTATATAGCCCGAAACATTACCTATCTGTATCACTGAGGTATTCCCATAAGCATTGATACCTCGAGCTGAAGACACCTATTGAGGGAGATAGAAAAGAAATATTACCAGAAAGTTGAGCGTGGAACAAGAGATATGCCAAAGAATACTGATGCCTTAGACCATCATTTACCCAGAAATACCTTCAGGAAGATCTTTCAAAAATGAATTCGGTTTATTAACACCATGTTGCCTGTGTTCTGTTTCTCACCTCCCCGAGATCAAGCATATACAATTCACAGGGGATACCGCTGATCCTAAAACATGGGCTCAAGCAACATTTCAATATAAAACTAATGAATCCAGGTGCATATTCCCAATGAATTCACATGACTTATTGGGAAAAGCTGAAGGAACTTTTCTATTATGGTTAAATAGCATAAAATAAGCTTCTGTATGCAACTATGAAGTTGATACACAAACAATTTTATTTACAGAAACAATACCTAGTCACTCAATCTTTATTTTTGACAAAGCCAATTTACTTTATAAGCAGATACAAACCAAGCAGCTGAACTTTGCATCTGTGTTTTTGCCTACATTATACATCCCTAAATGATAAACTAAGGAAAAAAAAAGAAACACACTGCCAGAAATGCAAGTTAGATATTTAATGTAAAATCAGATAATGCCTCATTTGAGGATGCCAATACAACTCTAATTCAGTCCCTAGACATGTGTTCTGGTGCATTGCTCAGGCTCACAAACTGCTGAGCCAGTAAAAACAAATAGCTCTCCAGAAAGCCGACCCTTTCCTCCTGGTAGCAACCCGCCCCACTCTATCTAATCTGGATGAAGGGATGGTTTGTGAGAACAGTAAATAAATATGTCCCAAATTACTTTCTCATTAGGCACAAACACAATAAAGCCAGATAAACATGGCACTGGACTTCAGCTGTAGCATTGTATTAACTTCTGCACTATATCAACAAAACAAACACTTTCCACAGTTTTATAGCATGCAATTTCTTTAAAAGCCATTTCATCACTTAGAGGAGTCACCCTGAGGTGCACATGAGCTGCAACATTTTGTAGTAGCACAGGATATGCAGCAGGTATATTGATTGTTTAGCTACAGGAAAGTCTGGTGGAAGATATACAACCATGCACTTTGCCAATGGCATGTGGCTAGCCATTCCCTAAATTGCAGGAAAATGCTTAATATCAGATTACTAGGATCTGTCCCTTGCCTAAGAAGCACAGTGTAGAGCACAGGAGCAACTAGCGACTGCTGTTTTGCTTTCTTCCCACCCCATCCCTTCAAAACAAAAAGTTTTGTTTCACACATTGTAGACCTGTGTTTTATCTGAGTTCTGCCTAAAATGCTACCTTCCCTTTGTACTACACCATCATAAGAACTTCCTGCTCCTTCACTGTCTTCTTGGCACAGCATACAAAAAATTAGACGAGGTGAGGGGAAATTCTTGTCAGATTTTTAGTAGCTAATACTTGATCTCCGTATCCCGTGCAGCCTTGTGGGAGCCTCAATCTGTATTTAATTGGACTGATCACACAACAAGCTCTTACAGTTGTAATCAAACAGCAAGCTCCCGAAGGTTATGACCAACTCCACAGGAAGAGCAAAAGGTTCCTTCCTGCCAAGCTCTCCTACCTCAAGTCATGGTAGTTTTTCAGAGAGGCTGGGAAAAGAATCTTGAGCTCACTGAACTGCTTTTTGTTCAAATAGCAAACAGTTCAAAATAAAACTCAGCCTGAGGCAAACAGGTCAGAGAGCATATTGAACAATTCAGCACGATTTGAAAAAATTATTAGTACCTGAAAGCAGCAGGGTTGTTATGAAAACTGACAGGTAACTAAGTATGAGTATGAATTCCAGATATCATATGAGCCTCAAAAAGAATACATTTTTGCATATTTTTATAAGTCATTCATAAATAGTTTGATACAGTGATCAAAGATTGAAGCTGAATGCGTAAGTCTGAACTTCAGTCCCACGTCTTGCTTTTTTCCTCATGAGCTAAGCACAAAGGTAATATTTTTTGTTCTGTAGGTGTTTGGTTTTTTGGTTTTGTTTTTTGGGTGGTTTTGTTGTTTTTTTTTTTTTGTTTTATTTTGTTTTGTTTTTGGGGGGTCAAACATTCATTCAAATTTTGCTTGAAAACCTTGGTTTGTTGCCAGGCAGTTCTAAATATAGCTGTGATTTTACACAGAAAGTACTACTTGCAAAGATGCCTACTGTTAGCTTCCTCTCTTGGGGTTGGGTCCTCTGGCTGGAATATTCCCCCTGTGACTTTCAGCCTGAAATCCCTGCCTTATCACAGAGTATATAGTATCACTCAGCAAGTCCTCTCCCATGAGAGTGCAGAAGTACCCATTCTATAACTCTCACCTGATCAACCAACTCTTAAAAATATTTTTCTTTCATTTCACAAGTAGGTATTTGAAAAGTTTCAGCAAAACAAGATGCAGTCAAAGGTTTTAAGAATGGCTTGCAAAAATCCCCTTTTCCACTGAAAAAACTACTGCAATAAAAAAGTGTCTGATGTAATCACAGGGCAAGCCTGTCCCACCACGTTTTCTAATTAGAAATCAAAATAAATTATTGACTTTGTTTTTCTTGTGAAGAAAATATAATGTACACATTATATTGCTAACTAGGAAAGACAACTTAAGCATTATCTGTAAAATATACAATGCTGTCAGGGCTTTCGCTTGATCCTATGCATAAACATCCATGCTACCATTTCACTTAGATCTCATCTTACCACTAAAGTGTTTCCACAGGATTCCAGAGTACTCAGATTGATGATGAAAATGACCACTGCTGGAAAGGTGTTGTTGTTGATGAACCCCCTGCAGTGAGCATCCCCATGTTTCCCATTCAGAGCTAGATCTGTTTCAGAATAACCAGAGAAAAGAACTGTGCAAAAATTTATCTTCATAGTAATGGTCTGCACTCCACAGAAAACATTGATATCTCGTTCAGCTGCACAAAAATAAGACAGGAAAAGAAATAAGAAGATGCATTTCAACAAATATAAGTATTGCAGCAATTAGTCTTGTGTTGTACCTTCTGATCAAATCGATTTTTAGTCCCCAGTCACAGCAAAATATTAGAATATAAGGGGTTAAAGTTGCGTTATTCTGAAAAAAAATAATATATTTGAATCTACTCACTAAAGAAAAACAAGAAATAATACAGTAAACATACTCTACCATGCAACAAAAATAGTACTCCAAAATTCCCCAACAAGTCATTCAGTACTACATCCATAAACCAAAGCACTGCAAAGGACTGGAAAACAGCAAGTAGTTATTTATTTGGAGTTTGATTAAACAGCCCTTTTCTGAAACAGTAATTCCCAGCAATTTTGAGAAAGTTGGGAGGCTGAGTTCTGCCCTCCAGCCTGCTCCAGATGACATCTGGCATGGAAGTCATGTGCACTTGAGGTTGTCTGGAGTCCACTTTGTACCAGACCAGTCTCAGGCTGTGCAGAAGACAATGACTGAAACCACAAGGTGTCCTGCAATCTGTCATTCTGTACATTACAACAATTTAAAAGGACCTAGAAAATAGCAACTGTTACAAGTTGTGATCAGTTTTTGAACAGCAGCAAAAAACCTCCTTGGGATGAATTTGACCCTTTATCTTAAAATTCTGAAGACTTTTATGTATTTGAGTAGAAAAGAATCAGGTTAGGATATAGGAAAAAGTAATAGTTTGAGTCCAGAGCTAGCTATTATATAACTTTTCTATAAGCAAGCTCTTCTCCTTGCATTTAGATGATGGGAAAGGGGGAAATCATTTATTTTTTCACCCTAGTGTTCTGCGAAAAGGTGTACTGCATCATGTTCAACACAGACATTACTCCTTTATAATAACAACTCATTTATTACACCTGCTTAAAGATTAAGTGCTATTAAAAATTGTAAAAACAACTTCAGTCAATACCATACCATTAAGCCTGCTGAAATGAATTGTTTCACTGCACTGACACAACAGAGAGGAAATGAAATCTCTATTACAATGAACTAGCTCTTCCCCCGTGGTACAGGAGCACAAGCAGTTTAATTTCGACAGCTTTAATTGTGGCTTTAAAGCCAAAACAATCAAGTACAGGAAATAACAGGCTAAACTCTGGCCTTAGCTAATGTGGTGATAAATGTTACTTGCTGGGTGTAAATTTGGGCAGAAAGATACTGGAGGCAAGAACATAAGTTGAAGTGACGCAGCATCATATTCTCTTGGTTTGTACGTATACTTATTTCCAATAAAATAATGTACAAAGATCAAGATGCACACTTTGGTATCCACTAGTAGAGGGTTGTTATAACCCACTTAATGGGTATGCTAAGGTAGAGGGAATAGTACAAAAAAGGTAAATAACAAAGAACATGCTTTTACGCTTGCTCAAAGCAATGAACAGATTGTAATAAATCGCAGGATGTAATATAAACTAGCTCACTTAATTTTATAACTCACTTCAAGCCTTTTAAAGAACAGGGTGTTACTTTTCCTGTTAAAGTACCTTTACCACTTGGCAAAATTCTCACTTGACACTAATGAAATGAGAACTCTACAGCACAAAAGCAACCTTAGCACTATACAGGAGAATAACCTGCTTTCTCAGACTGAAGTATTGCTCATGCTTTACAAGGAAGCATTATTATCACATTTATTCACTCTGCAACTCAAGCATGGTATTTGTTCAGAAGTGAATCTGAAACTAGATGCAAACAGATCTAATGTCTCTTAAGATTATCAACACACAGCAAATTTCTTCTGAATTTAGGAAGTTAAACATTATCCCTATCTATGTACATTTAAACAAAAATTAGCTTCATTCCCACAGTAAAAGCTTCTGGTTTTCTGAGTCAACATCACATGCGAAACAGAGCATAGCTCATGAGGTACGCAGATACTGCAGTAACAGACACCGTCGAGTCACGGGTGGACTCCTGGCAACACAAGCCAAATGCGACAGCTCTGCTGCCTGGTGCCCCTCCGTGTACTGCCAAGATTTGCCATAGAGAAGACAGAAATACCTGCAGAGGATAAGAGTTTGCCAGAACACTGTTGACAAAAGTCATTTCACCAGAAGTATTTTATAGGACACTTATAGGTCAAAACCAGCCTCTCTGCACAAGCCTCCTCTTGATCAAGTTCCTGCTTCAGTGGTGAATTAAAATGCACAGTGTGTGAGAAGTGGCAGTACATTCTGGAGATGAACTAGCTTTACTAAGTTTCGGTATGCACTTACAGCAAGAGCCCCTGCATCAAAGCTGTGTTTCCCATCTGAAGACAGCTGTACTGATGTGGCTGTACATGCCAAAAGCCTTCTAAAAGCTATGCTCTACTGCAATGCAGAACTAAAGCTTTTCATCCAGTCAACTCTCTGAAGGATGGCAGGATTTGACCTTATTACATACTGTAGAATATGCCTGCCTTTCACTACAAAAAGTTGAAGTACTTTCCATCTACCAAACACATTTTTTTTCTTCAATCCTTTTAATTATCTCGTACTTACACTGCAAAACCTGCAAGCTGCAGGAAGAGCCCTGTCTGATTATTTATCAATCTACTTATGCAGCATCATCCCTATGCAAAAAGTCACCTAAGCAATAAATGATAAAAGCACAAACAAATGAAAAATGGATGAGCTCTAAGGGTCCTTCAGGAAGGCTTAATTCCTCATCTTCGCTGAAGACAAGCTTCCTAAACTTCTGTTCCTCACAGTCTTAAGTAAAAGAGCAAACAAGTTCAAAACAACAAAAAAAAAATCAATGGCTTCTGTGGACTTGCACACCACAGGCCTCATCTGCAAAGTCCACTCTCACCCTACATTTGGAACTTCAGCTGACAAAAACATTTCTAATGGGGAACAAATAAGGAACAGAAAAGAAAATTCTATCTATAAGCAGGCCCTGCAGGCAATATCTGAATCTCAGAGATGCTTGTTTGAAACATTCTCCTTTTTGACCCCCTCATTCCCTGCTCCCTGTTACATTCGACCTCAGAAGGCAGTGAGGCCTGCACATACAAAAGC
Organism: Aythya fuligula; assembly: GCF_009819795.1. Lineage (NCBI taxonomy): Eukaryota > Metazoa > Chordata > Aves > Anseriformes > Anatidae > Aythya > Aythya fuligula. The sequence continues at coordinate 90,492,693 of NC_045559.1, read as the reverse complement.
CACAGGCTAAGCCACACACCAGGGAAGTGACCCCAAGTGACCAAGAGCAAGTCCCCTCTCTCAGCAGAGGCTCTAACCCATCCTCTGGGCTTCTTGAACCCATAAAAAAAGAGTTCCAGCACGCTCCACTAAACCCTGTATGTTACTTAGCAGTCCCTCCTGAACACCGAAAATACCTGCCAGATTTGAGGACAACAGGGTTTTTTGTTTTCTGGGTTTTTACCTGTAACTCAAATGAATGGCTAATATAAACAGAGTTTTTTCTTCAGCCCTAAGAGTTTTGATTAAATTCCAACCTTTGAATCTGTGCTGTCTGAGATCACAAACAAGAAAGAGCAGAACTCAACTCTCAGCTGCAATGTGCAGAACAGCATGATTAGAATTGACTTTAAAAAAATCTGTGTACTTGTAGCCTAAACAGATGTGCCCCTGACTCCCTGAGATTCATCAGGCATGGAATCTGATATAACCATTATTATGAGACAGAACTGCAAGTGGCCCCTAAATCTCCAAATAAGAGCTGGATTTAATTCATGGGTATCACATAGCAAATATAAAACCTTGGCACAGGCTTAGTGCAAAAAGGTGACCAGAGAAGCTTTTGCAGAGCACAGAAAGAATCTAAGCTTCCCTCTAGTGGTTGCAATCCTCTCAAGAAGCCTGAAACAAGGGAAAAAAGTTGCTTGAAAATCTATGTAAGGCAGATCTGAGGCAGGTGGGTCCAATTCACCCACAATTTTGAGGCAAGTCTGCAAAGCTCTAAGAACAGAAATATAGAAGTAGCTCATGAAATAGTCAGCTAAACAATGGTTTTATTTTTTTTTACCACACAGAAAAAAAAAAAGAAAAAAAAACTATTTGATCCTTTTCACATCTTGTATTTCTTTATTTTTCATATTCACAACAATCAAGGGAAAGATTTAAACCCACTGTTGGTCTTCATGTCAGCAAACCACCTAGCAGTGTGATGTAATAGGAAGCTGAAAACATGTATGCTTTCTACTATCTTAAATTGAATAAAAAGGGATGATCCTTCCTGAAGTAAAATCAGCACTATAATTATTTGAAAACAACACTGAAAGGCATTACAGCATAATACTAAATTGAGAGATCATCATAGCACCATTTGATTCAATCACTATCTCAGAAACACAAGACGTGAATCAGTCAAAATCAGCCTCGTATTGTTATTATTCTGTCCAAGAAACAATGGAGGCAGGAAGGATAAGCCATATAACAGACTAAAAACATTCTTTAGCTGAGTAAACTTATATACATATTGCTAAGATCAAAATGTAATTTTATTTCTGACTGTATTAACAGCTCCAGACGTCTGATGTCCCCAGAAAAACTTAATTCCCATTTTCTTAAGGCATGAATGTAGGTCATCCATAGCTAAGTCTCATTGCTTCACCTGCTCTTAACCAAGAGCTTAATGTTGAAATGAGGCACTGAATTTTACCATCAACTTTATTTTGTTCAAAAATTGGCATATATTCCTGTATTTCAATAAAAGTACATAAGTAACTGATACAGGCAAAACATGAAAGAAAACCCAGTTAGAAATGTCAAACTCTTAACCCTATAAAGAACATTTAAAACACCATGACCTCTGATAAATTTCTTGGACAGGACAGAGCCCTGGAAAAAGCATGTCAAACCCAGCTCATGTGAGAGGAGTTGTATTTGTTAATACTAGGCTGAATTTGACCCATTGTGCAATTAAAAAGAGGGTAAAACATAACATTAGAGCAATTTTATTGTCACTCAGATAGTTAACACTCTCTTAATGTGAAGCCCTACCCCCAGGCTTCAGACAGATTTAAAGCTCTGTATTTAAAAATAAGCACTGCTTTGAACCAAGACAATAAAGAAGCCATTTAGAAAAAAGTCTATTAAACACTTACCAGGAAACCTGCTATGGAGGTTAGCATCACAGTTGTATCCATTGAACTGAGCAGTCACCGAAAGCACTTTAATCGTCAGCAGGAGCAGAAACCATACCTGTTCCATTGCAAAACCTAGCAAAACATTAGGTGGTTATTACACACATCTGCTCATTGCATTCAAGATGCTTACTGCAGACATTTAACCACTAGGGAGGTGATGGCCTCCAGCAAAGGAATCTGGAATAAAGCTCACAAATGTATGGGAAAGAGGCCACAGGCAGCTGGGCCCATTTCTCTACTTCTGAATAATGAATAATTTCTATTAACTTCTACAGATTTTAGTCATAACTTGTGGCAAAAGAGATACTAAAGGATGGTATAAAAAGGAAAACCTTCCCTAAAATATATTGATAGATTAGAAAAGTGCTTACGTATTTAAATGCAGGGTGTTTTTTAAAAAAATTTCAATGTAAAAAAGCCATTGAGAAAGATAAATTAAACAGAACAATAGTTTTATTTCAGCCAAGTCCTTGAAAACTGTATGGATAAATGGCTTGTTGAACACTTCTCAGGCTCAAGGTCCTCGAATGAAATCAGTCCATATCTAATTGCCAAAAATCTGTTCTTTGAAGCATGCATACAATTGTATTGAGCTCATGTACAGAGTTGGCATAGAAATTACATCTACTTGAATCATACCTGACAACCAGACTAGAAGGTCAGAATGCATGAATTTTTAATGTCTCAAGTAATTACTCTTCCTGGGAGGAAACCTCCAAGGTGTAATACCTATGATATTTAGCAAAATGAAAAAAAACATCTGATGCACACATCTGTCAAAAATATCCCAGAATATCAAATATCAAGGATTTTGTCCACAAACCTAAGTCTTATTGCTTGGTTGGTTTTTTTTGCTTTTCTTTTTTTCTTAAATGATCATAAAATCCATGCTGGTCTGGAACTCAGATTCACCAATACTCTTTTCATACACAGGAACTAAGCAATTCTGAGAGAGTTTTAGGAGGTTTGCTTCCTCTAACACCACAGCTAGGGACACCAATCACCACCTTTCTCCAAAAGGACGAAGAACATTCATCAACTCCACAGACAAAACACCACCTCCACGCAGGCATGGAAAAAGCTGGCTCAGAGGAAGAATATTTGAGACAAACCCCAGCTCTTGTAAATGGATCATTTGTGCAAGTACAGTGGCCTGAGCTAAAGCCTACTCATATTAATGCAAAGGCTTCCCCTAATTTTCAAACTGGGTTCCTGGAAAATAAACCTGGGATTTAAGTCCTGCATTGAGAAAGGGACCCACGCACAACACTCCCAAATGTTCCTTGGCAGCAAACAAACCAGCAAGAACAAAGCAGTGAGTCACAATCTATCTAAGGAAGCCAAAGAGATGTCCGTATATCACCAGGGGAGTCTAGCCATTCATTCCTACACAGTTCTGCTTGGGAGTACCTGGGATTAAAAAAAAAAAAAAAAAAAGGAAAACACCAGGGCCTTTGTAAGCATGCATGCTGCCACTGGGACTTGGCCTTTCTATATCCCATCCAACTGGAACTATTCTCTTCTTTATAAGTCAGGTGCAACTTCTGCTATCCTATCCAAAAGCAATTTCACTATGTAACACCTGCACTACTTCCCGATCCAAGTGTGACCTATAGCAACCTCCTTTTAGTTTCAGGGGGATAAAAAGCTAAATGAAATGACTCTTTGACCCTCTGTTCTTTTTCAGTTAGACTTCTGTGGAGGTTAACGGCACACACAGCTAATGCTGATGAAGAATTAGGAGTAAAAAAGAAATTAAAATTCTCAACTGGTTTGCTATGAAACCTCTGCATTTTTATGAACTCCTTACCCTTTCCTCAGAATAAGTTGTGTTGTTTTGTTTTTTTAACCCAAGAAAATTCAAACTATTTTGAAAGAAATGTTTTTAGTTTGGAAAACTGACATTTCTCCAGTGTACTGGAGCCTCACCTCTGCATGTACAACAGATACTTGGATAAAGTGGTTATTACTGTTCTGTTATATGTGAGCTAGTTTCTGATGTCTGTTACAACAGTATAAATCAAGGGCAATTTACTAAGATCTAAATCTGACTTCAATTTTCTAACTGCTACAGTATTTTTTGCTACCAAAAAAAAAAAAAAAGCCATTTGAAAAAAATTTAATGAAAGATGACACTGACAAAGCTGTAGCTTAGCTATTATTTTAGATGAAAAGCAGAGCTTATAAGTAAATTCTAAAATTTTAATTATTAAACTTGACTGCTGCTGTGTTTCAGAGGAAGGAGAGATGATTGCTAAGGACCAAAACTGAATTAAGACATTAAGTATTTATAGCATTAGTTCTCTAGCTGCATTCAGAGCAAGTCAGATTTTAACACCGCCGCTTACGTCTAACTTGCTCCCCAACTACTCACCCATCTGCAGATGGATCATCATGCAGATTCTACACCACCAGTTGGGCTGACTCCTGCTGATTTCAGTTAAATAAGTAGTAATGTGCCTTTACTATTATTATTGTTATTTCTTGTGAGAGAATGCAGGACTAGAAAAACACCCAAGAAGTCAACTTCACCTATCCATTTACTTCAGTATGAATCAAGGTAGATGTGTTTGCTCATTCTACTTGCTCTTAAATGTCTCTAGCAATTTCTCAATCAAAAATGCTAAATTTCATCTGAATAAAAAATCATAAAGTTTCATCAAAATGGTATTTCTTGTCTGTACACACATGAAATGAAAAAACCTCCACAAGAAAAAGTAAAACAAGTGTCAGGAATAGGGCGGTTTACAATCCATCAGTCAACATGCCTATGTGAAAGATTCACGTTTGCCCTTTTTTAATTCCTCTTATAAAGGCACGGAGTTCTTGGAGCCATTTTTGAGGTATACAGTTCTAGGTGCTTTCCAAAACAGCATGCTTCTCTGGTCCAGCAAGCAGCAGTCATATTTGGCTCTTAAAAAGACATTTTCATGATCCCAAAGACATCAACACACACAGCAAGGGAAAAGTGATCCTTCCTACGGAACTCCTAGCTGAAAAACACACTCTAGGTTTCAATTAATGTACCCAAAGTACTCTTCTGTTTTCTTCAGACTTCATTCTCCACTTTTCTCTGCTGAGCATCATCAAGGATCTTCCATGCTTACATGATTTACTATGTTTTATGGCATTCAATATAGTGCCTGGACTCACCAAAATCTCCAAACCACCTAAGAAAATCCTTTCATAGTCCCTTAAATGATTTCACTTCCAAATGTTTCTGCCTCCACCCATCCACCTAAGAATATCTTCAAAACAAGGATTAATATTTTTTATTTAGCAAGTGAACAGTTGTTTTCATTACCTTGGGGATGGAGGTAAAGTCTGTGTGCAGGACTTCAATCAACACCAAAAGAAATTCACATGACAACTCTCTCAAGTATTCACAGTAGAACAGATTTAAAGGACAACTACAGACAAAAAGACAGGGATTTCAAGAGTTACCAAACATGGTTCATTAAATTATTTCAGAGATTGAGAGATTGTGGATCATGTAGATTTCTAAAACCACCAGTGCTGTGGAAAAATTGCCCAATGTATTTGGGTTTCAATGTAATAAAATGACACTAAGCTTTCAGAATGCTGAAGTAGCCAGAGTATGAGTCTCTGATGAACTGAAGATTATATATATATATATATACATGTGTGTGTGTGTATATATTTATATTTGCACAGTCATAATTGCAAGTCTTGCTGTTCTGTGTTGTGTATCACTGAAGAGTAAAAAGAGGTAATAGTTTCAATATGCATTCCTCAATTCAATTATTTTACAAAGTCCTTGTCTCTACTTTCACACAAGTTGCCATGTTAGAAAATCTTCACAAAATTTTAAAGTAAAGATGTCTACAATTCAAAGAAAATCTATTTTGCATTCAATTTAGAAATTCTGTGGAATGGTGACCTGCCTAAATTCCAACTTCATTCCTCTTTCATTACCTGACATTTCATTCTCTTGTTTATTCATCCTCTTCAAAATGATCTTCAAAAATTTTCCATTGTCAACAGCATTTACTACTGATTCAGCCCTTCATTTTTTTACTGAAATTCATTTGTAAGCTAGTTCTGACCTGAGCACATTATTTATTTCAAATATTCATCGTATATAACAACAGTTTATAACCTACTGCTAGTTCTTAATTTTCCATTTATGGGGTGTGGCAGTGCTGCAAAATAATATGGTGATATTTATGCCTCTTGACAGAGTAAGTCTTTCAAAAAGAATAGTTAATGGGAATAATGAAAAATCCTGAAAGAAAATTATAGATGTGATAAGTGCATAATAAAGCTAGTGGAAGAAGAGTTCCATTTACAAGTATTTTCATACAGATCTAGTAACTGCCTAAATGGTTTCTAGCAACATACATTAGGTCTCTACAAGTAATGGAATAGAAAAATTATTGCTTTTACTCAAAAATATTTTTAAGTTATATTGTTGAATGCATTCTATTTCTCATAGTCATCTCATGACAGATGAGTTCCTTGTCTTTTTGGTTCATGTCCATCTTGCTTCTGCATCTCAGTGTAACCAAGGATTTGTTGTAACAGTGTATGCTAAAGTACATTATTTTAATTATTATGAATATTTTGAGGTGTTAAAATCTCAATGACATTGTAGTGTAGTCTGAATAGAAACTCACTACATATTTACAAGGTATAAATAGAAACAGCGATCAAATGAAGAATATGCCTACATTAAATATTTCCAAGAGACTCATACAAAGTAGCACAATACCTTCCAAGGAGATATGAGACTAGAAGCGAAACAGTTAAAGCATTTTAAAATAACTGTTTTTGAACAAGGCATACACTGAGTTAGTAGATCCACTTGTTGAAAACATGGATCAAACTGTTGACCTGTTATTCTGTGCCAAGCATGAGAGTTACTCTAGTTGTTTCCTACATCCACTAGTGAAATACAAATGAGTTACCTTTCTCCCACCCCATTCCATACTGTTTTTATTGTAGCTATGCTTAAAAAACAGTTTGATTTTACTTAAATATAACCAGAACACACAGGTTTTTTCCTCCCACACAGATCATCTAAATAGGCTACTTAGATCTTCATTCCTGCATTTCAAAGATATTGCTAAAACTCCTTCAGACATTTGTTTCAACAACCTAAGGCCTTTGAGAACACTAGTGTTTTCCAAGTAATGATCATTGTATCATATAAGAAAAGTACCTAAATATTAAACATCTGATAGGCAAGCTAAAAAAAATCAAAATTTGTTTGAAATGTTTGATGCCATGATTTTTGGATTCTTCAATAAGATGTGGAAAAAATAAATAAATAAATAAATAAAAGCTTCAGATATAAAAATTCAAAAAAAAAAAAAAGAAATCACGCCCTGAGCCACACAGGAAAGATTTCTATGCTATTCTCCCAACCTGCAAGAATAATCATTGTTTCCCACAGGACATTCACATGGATATGAAGTGCAGATCGCCATCACTGAGAGCAGATTTGAGAGGAAAACTGGTCTGAAGCAAGTTATTAATGATCATATCTTCAGACAGGAATTTAAAAAAAATCAAATTAAATTTAAAAATTCTCTTCTCACTTTCAGACTCTTTACATTGTCTACTGCATAAGAAAAAAAAATGACATCAAAAGGAGACTGAGAAAGAAAGCAAATTCAGTACAGGATTTGAAGACTATTGCTGTCATCTCAAAAAAAGATAATTTTAACCCAGATATGGAAGCCCTTGACAAAACAAGACCTCCTTTTCATTATTAAAATTCATAATCTAATATTTTGCACTTTGCTCTACACTTCTCCTTAATTTTGTGAGTTCGAAGTTAGATTCTTAGTGCAACTTTGCACAGAGTTAGATTCAACATGAAAATCCAAGAATATAACTGAAAACGTACTTCCTATTAAAGTCACTGCATATCTGACTAGTATCATAAAATTAAAGTCATTTTGGATTTCTCACTTTGGTCACAGCACATTATGAACAAGAAGTTCCATAGTCAAAACAGACTGATTACAAAACAAGGACCATCACATTACCACCAGGCACACAGCACTCACCTACAGACTGGTAACAGAAGTATCTGCAATGAACACAATGACTACAGAGTTTGAGTCATTGGTTAATTACTCTGAATATTGAGAAAAATTGGCTGATTTTGTTCTTGCACCTGTTCCACATTGTGCTCCTCTTTCACTTTTAGCAGAGATGCTGCAATTTGAAAATCAGTAAGAGACTAAAGCAAGCCCAGGATCATCTCAGACAAATACACAAGCAATGGTTGAGCAGGGTCCCCAGTATGGGCAAACAGAGACCAGCCTAAATCCTGGAATGAACAGGTTGTTTCTAGGCTAAAAGACATTCAGCACATGCACGTTCAGGCTACCCATTTCCTTTTCAGACCACTGATCATTATGGGGGTTCCATCAGCTAGCAAATTTACAGAGACCATCAAATCATTTGATATAGGCCACTGAAGAGTCATCGCATGATAATGGCCTTCAGTTGCCTCTAACCATGGTCTGGATTCAAGAAACACCGATCTACAGATGAAACACTCTTAATCCTATTGCCTGCCCCCAGAGCCTTGCAGTCACATGGGCAAATGAAGATCTAAATGAGTATCATTCTACTTAATTACTCTTTTTACGCTTTTGAAGAGAGCAATATAAATATAAATCTTCAGTAAATAATGCTTGATGTCACTAGCAAGTAGATTATACTGCAGCCATCTGTTTGCTGCTTGAAAAGTTACCATTAAAATAAGACTTCACCGACAAAAAGCAGCAACAGTTTATGCTATCGGGATGACTTCACTTTCCTGACTTTTAGAAACAGAAATTGTGCAGTAAAGCTGTAGAATACTGCTGTAGCATGGTGCAGCCTTATCAGATCCTTAAAAGTTAAGCAAATACAGGGTAAATAATGCTGCTAATATCTTGGTCTAAGCAAGTATAGAGAACCACAAGTTTCATAAGCACTTGAAATCAGAGAGCACTTATTGTTCTGAAGCTTACATTTAAAAAGAAAATACTTTTTATTATGAAAGATTTGCTTATGGATGTTCTTTTCACTGCATTTTGAGTCCCTCTCTTAGCCATTTTCGACTTACAGCTAGGTTTGAAATAATTCTCAAGCCAGCATCTAAATCAAGCCTGAGGGATACCGCTCAAGACCTAGCTGAAAGAAAACAAAACATCACACACTAATAAAAAAAACTTCTTTGATCAAAAGCACACAAGCAGGGCCAATAGCCCCTTCTGCTGCTGCTCTTAGACCATGATAAAGTTTCCTCTCACAGTACACACAGCAATTAGAATAACTATGTCTATTTGGATCGTATCAGTTCATCAGCTTAACTGAAGACTTGATTTCAAATCCCTGCTATTTTTACTCAAGAATATATCGTCATTATTAATACTTTAAAAAATAATGAAAGGTGGTGCAATTATCACATCCAGTCTGCTTTGTGACTGGAGACAATGTCATTTCCAATCAGCAAACCCATTTCATTATATTGCAGTGGGAACCAGATAAGTCTCGCTTATCAAAATTTTCTTCCATCAATGTAATGATTGTGGGAACAGGCACACTGACACCACAACTTGGATAACATTGTCTCCCTCAAGCAATTGATTGTTTTCCTCCTGAAAGCAAAGCGAGCGGGTTTGACATGCATTGGAAACCTCAGCACTACAAGGGGTTTTTAACCTTCCTCCCCTCACATTAATAGTGTGGGTCTGGTCTGGGTACATTTAGGTAAAAGATAAATTGAGAAAAACATCTTCTCATAGTTGGATGCTAATTTGCCTTCTTGTTTTCATTAGCTGTTCCCTAAAGACCTCTTTCCCAACCAACTCCATCTGAGACTTTCCAGTGAGATTAAACTTGTCAGGCAAGTGTTAAAGCGACAACTTTTTTTTTTGTAAATTACAAATAATTTGACATTTACCAATATTTTAAAAAGTTCTAGTTGGCTGACATGGTGGGCACTTACCCAAATCCCCTGTAGCTGTTGAGTCAGCTGTACTCCATCTATCCTGTGCTCCTGCATGTGGTCAAGTGTTCAACTTCTCTGCCCTGTAGAACTTTTTCAGAAAACACTCTGAGCCTGCTGGTGGGGGAAAAGAGACACTCATTATGAAAATTCTTTTTAAAATAGGTCTGGATTTTAGATGGGAAAATTTGACAGGTCTCAGAATACTTTACAAGTCTGTTCATCACCAGACTGAAACCTGAGCAGGATCTTTATGGTGGCTTTTTTCAGTCCTTTTTTTTCTTACAGCCTTTTGATCTGCTTCTCTCCACTTGTATGAAGATCTCCAGAGGTCCATGTGGGGCAAACAATCAACCTGAAGAAATTATTCTGTCATCAGCTTGTTGAGGGAAAACCTTGTCTGCTTAAAAAGAGGGGTGGGAGGAAGGAGACAGATGGAAGCAGTGAGATAGGATCAGTAACTAAGCTGCAAGGTTATCAATGTCCCGTTGTGTGTTGTGAGAAGTGCCTAGTTTTTTTCAATTCTAGGCTAAATTCATAGTACCGAACAAAACAAAAGCAAAAAGAGCGACATTTCACACTGAGATGAAAATGTGATATGGGGGTGTCATTATGAATACAGGTGTCAACAGAATGATAATTACAAACAGTACATCAATGCACACAAAGCCAACTGCATACAAAGGCAAGATCAAGCTGCTAGAAACAGAACCTGCTTCATAACATCTACTCCCCGATCTCTGAGACTTAGAGGGGGGGCACAGGGAGGTGTTTAACTCCCTTCTGTTGCATTAGTTTTCTTCTCCCTCCTGCCTCCTTTTGCTCCCTCCTCCCTTCAGTTTTTGTTACAGCCTTCTCTGCCTGGAAGATTTCATTACACCTTTAGTCAGGTAAAACCATAGTCTATAGGTTTTGGCACCACAGAGAAAGCTTTGGAGATGCCTGGACTTTTTGGTGCTTAGCGTGGTTTTTGGAACAGAGAAGCCCTCCTTTTGCCATGCCTTCACTTAGGCCAACTCCTGGTAGACATCAAAATAATTCTGAGCACATCTGTGGCAACCCTGGCCAGCCCCAAAGAGTAGCCATAGTGGTGGCCTAACACATTGGCTTCCCTGCCCTACAGAAATGCGCTACCAAGGCAGCAAAGCAGGAAAGCAGATTTCCCCTTGAGCAGCAAGCCCCCTCACGCACAATCCTCATCCTCTGTGCACTTGAGAATGGCAGATCATTCCTGGCTGCTCCAAACCCAGCGGGGAGAGCCCAGTGCTGCTCCCTAACCAAGCAGACAGAAGTTTCTAGTCTTTTTTTCAGACATACTCTATAACATTAGCAGTGGTTTGGCTGTGAGCGGACTCAAAAAAAAAAAAAAAAATAAATCCAACCTTACAATATAAATAGCGCAATATAGCAAGGACTAGAACAGCCTTGGACTAATAAAAAGATAAACCAAGGGATGTGCATCAATGACATGTCTTTTACTTCATATTAAGTGTTTAGACAGGTTTGATACCTCATCTCACATGTCCACAATGAAGTATCTCAATGTAATATCACTTTCACAAACAAGAGTGCTATAGCATGGTCTTACCCTTGAGTAGGTTTCTGAAACAAGAATCTCAGTTTAAGACAGCTATAAAATCAAAAGTTATCCCTTGCCTTTTGGCCTTCAGATGAGTTTATTAAAAACATCAAATCATCTTACAACACCCTCCGCAATTTCTCTCCATTTCCACTGTCAGCCACTACAACTTCCACTACGTTTAGGTTGCTTCCCTACACAGGGATGCACACACATACAAGTCCTTGCCAGCATCACAGCTGTCATCTGATCTTTCTCTTGCTGCAGATGATGTTCTTCAATAAAGAGACAACAAAGAAGGCTGCAGGACTGGTCCTTACAAACTTAGACTCACCCCAGAAGCCAGTCATGTCAGCAGCTATGCACAGAGGAATGGTGGCTACATGCTCTGGGGAAACTTACCTTATTTATCTACTCTCAAATTGAAATAAAAAGAAATCCCTGTATTCATTAACATGAGGGAAAAAAATGAATGAATATTTCACCACTAATCCCTAAAGGGATGTGTCCAGACTACTCGATTCTCTGATCTCACACAGTTCACTGGTAGAGAAATTATTTTTGCTCTGTAAAACATCCAATATTATTGCAAGCTTTCTTCAAAATGATTCCCAACAGCTATTCTGGCCAGAGCAAATAAAACAAATCTATGAATTTATCAGGTAAAAAGCAAAGTGTAGCTTTCCAAATGTACCTCATTACAACTATAATACACTTGTTCGCTTAAAAATTCCGAATCTGTCCCTATTCCACAAATCTTTTTGCCTAGCTCACTATTTGTTTTATGTATTATTTGATATTAGAAGAGATGATTCTTTTAAGCAATGATTTTAGAGAATTTTTGAACAGAGCCTGATTACAAGTTGTAGTAACTAATATCTAAGGAGCTTTCTCTTTCCTTGTATAGAGATGTGGAGAAAAACAGTTTTTCACCACTCTCCTTTGGATTTGGAAAGCCCCACTCACTCAAAATTTGTTGCTGATACCCACAATGGTAAAACTTAGTAGAAGAAAACAAATTCCAAAAGGGACAGGTCCAAAGACTCTTAACCAGTCCATATGTAAGCTAAACTCTGCTGCTGATTTGCCCATGATATAACTTAAGAGCCTGCCAGATTTGCATTTCTCTTATAAATAAAATAAATATTATAATAATATTTATTATTAATCAGCAAAATAAATAATCTTTCCTTTAACTACTGATATCAGAATTATCCTCTTCTATAGAGCTATGGAGATATCCCATATTTTCTTTTCCCAGGCTTACATCAACATTAAAACTTCACCATTAATAAGGAATTCCACAAAACTCAAATAGACTGCTAACTTATTAAGCATGAGGAGAAATAAGACTATTCCAAAACAAGATATTCTTCAATTCTATAATTCACATGGAATTCCCACACTCAGTTAAGAAATTACAGGTATTGCCCTCCTAAGGGAAACTCAGCCTTTTCAGGAACAAGTTCAGGAAGTGCGCAGTGATTGCTAGAGGGTCCATGTAATGAATTCTGCAACCTACAAGGCTTTCTAGAGGGAACAAGTCAGCCAAAACATATTTCCATTGTTTAGGATCAGAGGAACTCTTACACATGATTAGCTTATCTACTCACGTATCTTGTCTGCAATATACCTCAAAACCAAATGTTTCAAAAACCTTCAGGAAAAGTACATGATTAAAAGCATAACTTCTGCTGACACACAATCCAACCCTTCCCACAAAATAACCTGACAGAAGTCAGTTTATACTCGGGATATAGACATATACTTGTAGGCACTCTCATGCATTTCCTCTCTAGACCATATCAGTATCTGTTTACAGCTATTACATCCCCTCTAATCTACCTCTTCTCCACCCAGGCCCAAACCAGTACTTTCACCTCTCCTTATGATGAAACTGCATAGGCCTATGAACATATTCTGCCCCTCCTCCAGGTGTTTTGTGCTTCTCATTTTTGTTTGCATTTAAAATCTACACACTTTTCTAGCTGTTTCTCAGTATAAAGCCCCTTGGTGTAAGACATTCAGGAAACAAATCGGGTAATAGTGTGAAAGATCAGATTTAATTCAGAACCCAGCTAACAGACAAGCAGTTTACTACACATTCATACTGTACATAGAAACACCTCATGTAGCTGCAAGGAAAAAATAATTCAGAAGAATCGATACTGTATGAGAAATTCTTCACAAGATGTAGTCAAATACACTTACAGAAACACAAGGCTTAAAAAGCCTTGTCTACTTATATTATTGGCATCTAGAGAGAGTGTGTACAGGTTTTAAATAACCAAACAATATTCAGCCTGAGAACTAACCAGTTCCCTTTCTGTCTTGCTAAAGCAACGGTAATTTAAGTCTCTGAAATGCAAACTGTTAGCAGAATAGGGAGCACATGTGAGGAAAAAATGATCATGAAATTACATTTGCACTGAAACATCTCACAGACCCCAAATCCAGTTTATGCAGAGCTTTACCAAAGGCAAAAACATGACCTGAACAGATTGTAAATAACCCTGGCATGAGTCTCATCTGGGTAAAGACCATAGAACTAGGATACATAAATCCCTGTTAGTCATACCAATGCACAACATCATACATCAAAGGACCGACGTGTTTCAGTATCAGCAGAGGTAAACTTAAATAAGAAATGGTTGTAGTAACAAATCGTGAATTGGGATTAATAAAAACATGAGACTACAGTCAGCTTCTCCAGCTTTCTGGAAAACTGACTGCTTGGTAGCAGGAAATAAGTGTTGTAGAAAAGCATTAAAAACAGTCAATTTCTTGCATTAAAATATTTTGTTTCATAATTTCTCTGCCTTTGTTTTAGATCTGCAGGCCCCCTACAAGGGGAATCAATCTACACCGTGTCATATGTGAACTTCAATTTACTGGGGAGTTTTTGGAAAATATTTTTCATATTAGCTGTAACAGAGATGAAACCCACTATGGAAATAAATTTAGAATTAAACTTCTTGGATTACATAGAGAATTTTGATTTCCCCACCCCCCAAAGCGAACAAAAGTAAAAATAATTGTTACCATGTTCCATCTCATCTTTAGTCATAGAAATTTATACTGTCTAAACAATTTGCATTTTGTTTTGAAGACCATGGCAGTTTCAACATTTCTAAATATGTACATGCATTTTACTGTTATACTAACTCTAAGCATCACACTCTATCTCTAACCACAAGACACTCCTTTTTGAGCCCATTTCCACCCTCTAGAAAAACCCAGAGCCTATATTCCTTTCCTCTGACAACTAGATTATATTTAATATCTTTCACTACTTCAACCATTTCTCTTCTACTGAGGCTTGCAGATTTTCAAATGAGAAAGGCTATTTTCAACCTGAAAGCAAAATCAATCTGGCTCTCTTGCTTTACAGCATTGCCCTTCCTTGTTTCTCTGCTATTCGTTTCTTCAACTAAATGCAGATGTCACCGGCCTTTCTTTAGCAAAAGGAAATAAGTGTCCCATTAAGTACTTAGAGGAGTGGACAGATTCTCCCATTCAGCTGGTTCCCTACACACTTGCTGGTGCTGAACAGCAAATCTTGTATTTCTGAGAAAGGGCCATCACAGAGAGGTTATTTTCCTCTAAGTGGTTTCCTTATTTCACCTGTTCTCAAGTTTAGTGTTAAGTTGCTGAAAGATTGCCTCATTCATATGATTGGGAGCCTGTTAGACTCCAGAGCATAAAGTGAGTGAGGCAATAATTATTTGTTTGAAAAACACAGGTAGTCTAGCTTGCATTGCAAAGAAACATGCCTGAGTTTTCCATTATTCCAGAGGCAAACCCTGAAGCCTATTTCCTTTTCAGAGACTCAGTCCATGCTCACAGTGGTGGAAAATTACACAGACAGCCCCAGTTGCTTCTCATGTTCAATAACAGTCTGAAAAGAGATGAAGCAAATGGGGGTGTTTGTCCAAATACATTCTGCTGCTGACTTCATGTGTGCACACACCTGGCTTTCTCTAAGGAGGAAAGCCATCTCTGCATAAGGTAGGATGAGAGTTTAATGTCCTTTAGCATACCAGCAAACCTCCACAAGCCTTCTGGCTATCCCTTCCCCTGGTGTGAGAGAGTTTTTCTGTTTTGGAGTTTGGTTGACATGGTGCTAAGAGCTTCTCTTGGGATTATTTTTTTAAGTGTGGGTGTTTTTATTTTGCTTTTTTTGTTTGTTTGTTTTGTGTTTTTTTTTAGAGCTCCTTTTATTTAAGAACACAGCAAGTAAGCAAGTGCAATAGCACAATGAGCACAGAGCTTCCATGTTTATTCAGGCCACACACAGACTTACGACCACCTTCCATGAGCTTCTTCCTCCGTCAATACAGTGCCTGTTTTATTTACTAGGTTGATTTTCTAGCATTTAATGTGAAGTAACTCCAAAGCCCAAACAGCATCAGGTGTCAAGAAACCAATCATGGAGAGAGAACAAGCAAGAAGAGATCGTAAAAGATATGCCATATAAGAATCCTGACCTGCTCCTCCTAGGCCGTACTCAGTATCAGAATATGGAGCCGCAGACTGTCCCCCTAGGAAAAAAATGAAGCTCACTACATGACCTCTATGAACTGGATTTAAGATGCATGTTCATTATTTTGCAGAGGGGATGTTCAACAGGATCAATATGCCATTGAGATAAAAGAATAGTATAAATTGTCCTGAGAGTTGGTTAGAATATTCTTTACTGTCAGCCAGGGAATTAAAAACAGAGCAGGAGGCATATTAAAACTGTGCTTTTATAAGCTTAATCAGTAGGCTGGAAAATGAGTTTCACAAAGAGATAATGAGCTTCCAAATCATAATTTGCCAAGGGTGCATCGATTTCACTGGTCTTCACATCATTTATGAGCATCCAGCACAAGAGTACCTTCCTGCCCCAGGCCCCCACCAGGCAGAGGCCTGAGCCCAAAGGACTCCACCTACACAAGTAGGAGTTACCGATTTAATGGCTGCGTGAGGAAAAAAAGGTCATGAATTTAGATCCATTTGAGATGGATATTTTATGCTCTTTGCTGAAACTGGAAATATGAGTGTTTTCACATCCTATTGAATAAACATTTGCTTCCCCTTTGGGGCATCTTCAAAGATAAGCGTTATTTAATAGTTAAAATCACAAAATTAGTCATGCCTCCATGGCTTTAGCAACCTCACCGTCACTACACTTTTTACCCCTAACCCCCAGTAATAGTTATAGTACTTATCAAGTACATGGGAGAGCAGATTGAAGGTCCATCCTCTAGCTCAGGGGAGCCTATCTCCCCTTAGGAACAGCTGTATTAAGTCAATGAATAGAACTTACTCCTGGTTTAGTGACAACAGTGTGACCCACCTCACCTGAACCCATCACACAGACTCTAATATTGGTTAGGACAAATGAGAACAACCCAGCTTAGCTGTAGATCAGTACCTAAAGCACTGCTCGGAGAAATAAGTTAAAATCCCTCAGACTAAGAAATGCATTGAATTTGATCTTCTCTATCTTAGTCAAGCAGCCAGGCCGCCGGAGTACCAGGGAGGAGTTACTGCAGAGGCAGGCATGTAAAACCTCTTATACAGTGCATCATAGGAGTGACATGGCAAACAATAAAAGGTCTTTCATTCAGGTTTGCATTTGATTTCTTTCATCACAGCACACAAGAGGCATACACACACCTACATTCTTGTTACACTGAATCAGCCTTGTTTCTCCCCCTCCCTCCCGCCATCACCCATCTGTAAGTGTCCTATGCTGAAAGGACCAACAGCATTTTTCAGGGGGAAAGTTGCAATCACAGGGAACGGTCCCGTAATCTGATACCCCTACCTTCTTGTCATTTCTCTACATATCCTATTTGCAGTTTGCAGTGAAATGTACAAAAAATTAACATTAACTCCTTCCTACATATTCTGCCTTCTAACGCCTTCATCTTATTCAGTTGCATCCCGCTCTTGCTGGTGAGTTAGGCTGATTCAGTACTAATTCTTTGATGTTCTGTTATCTCACGTCCTTGTTTAACAGGCATAACTTCTTTTCTTAAGAATTATCCTCACCCCTCAACCTGGTTGCAATCCAGAAAATTGTTTGCCATTGCAAAACTTAGGCAAAAAAATGTAGTTTACCTTTAGGAGTTATTTATCTTCTGCTAGGGAATAAACAAATGGCCTAGGCTGGGGCAGCTGAACAGGTGAGTGAAGTTGCTTTTTTTTTTTTTCATATTTATTATTGCACTTAAAAATTCATTATCCTTTCTCTCCCCTCTGAGAAAAGGAGCAGTCATATAGGGGCAGGGGTTCTGGGATCTGCATACAACTTCTCTTCCATCCATTCAGTCACATCTCCACACAAGTCAGATGTGCTTTCTTGAGCCTACACCTTAAGAGTGAGGGTGGCTACACTTCATCTTACTACTTAGTAAAATAAGATCGGGTATGCAGGACTACACATGATCAGGGAAAATGACTGCAATAAACCCTGCTACTCACTCCGCTCTTTGTATTGTTTGAGCATGTATTTTCAATAGCGAAGTCTGTCACGCACAACAAGAAGCTCAGAGAAGCTATAGCTTTTTTCCTTCTTTCTTCACTTAGAAGAACATGCCCATCCCCAGTCCTTAGCAGGTATATCTGGACTTCTGTGACTACTTACCCCTTTGAAATGCCATTTGCAGAAATACTCATGATTTTGCCACTTCTGTTATTACAAGTGTCTAAAAACACCACCTCAGGACTTAGGAAAACATACTGGTGGTACAGCACTGGTGATAAAGACCTGGGTTTTATTTGTATTTTTTTCCGTCTTTTCCTCCATGCAAAACTAGTGAGAAGAGCTACAAAGTTCTGAACTTCGTTTTCATTTTCTGGAAACAGCAGGAAATGAATGCTTGCAAATCTTCATTAGTCTGTACATTAGGGAAAGATACTGTAGGCTAAATGTCAGGATTACCTCCTATATACAATAGCAACAGATCAAAGTAAATGCTACCATTCTAAATGAAAACATTACAAAAACCGTCGTGATTACAGCTACTACTTTTAAATAATCCATAAAATCAAGAAGTGAGAAAAATGTATCCTTGAGAATTACAGCTCCAGTTGATCTATTTCTTCCCTCACTGTTAAGTCCACTGCATTATTTATGCATTTAAGTGCTCTAATCAAGACAACTGCTCAGAAGTCATTTTAAATAAGAGTGCAGTACTAAATGTAGTGGTAACATAACAGCAATTTGCAGCCCATGGTGATGTACAACAGCATAAAAAACTGCTGGATTGAGGGCACATTACATGGTTACAGCTGAGAAAGTTATTTTGTGGTGTAAAAAAAAAAAAAAAAAAAAAAAAAAAAAAAAAAAAAAGGAGGCATTTTCCTTCGAATAAGTTGTTACAGACTGTCCCCTCCCTTTATACTTGATTCTAGGACCCATGCAAGCCATGCTGCACATCAACTGTAGTTCAAAGGCTTTTTATGCAAAATGAAATCCTGTTTAACTTATGCTCATTTCCAGCATGCAGCCCTACCTGTGGGGAGCTGAGGCGCTACAGCAGGGGACAGTATGCATTTTGAAATGATTAGTTGAGAATCATGCAAATATATGGCAAAACACATATAAAGCACTACTCTGTTGTGGCTACACAACTCCAATACTCAATCTACCTAGCTTAAAGTTTACAACTCGAGCAGATGTTTCTTCACCGTCACAGTTCTGAGAGCAGAGGTGGCTGCCACAATGCAGGGCTAGCCACAGACTCACATTTGTTACCAGCTATGATGACAACAATTCCTTCCAAAACAAGGCTTTTTAGGCAAACTCCTGGATTTCTGAGGTGCCCAGACAGTGAACAGTAGTATTATAGTCTTTATAAAACATACAAGTTAAATTATTCTTTCCATCATAAAGTACACATAATGAATACTAAATATTCAGTATTATGTCACAGTGATGTTACACATTATTTGAAGTAGTATTTAAATCAATGACAGGTTATTTCTTCAAATGGAAAAAAAAAAAAAAAAAAAAGTAACAGATCCTTTTTTAATCTACTTGGCTGGAAAATATTGCCAGGTTTTTGTTGCATTTTCAACCCACTATTAGTATTACTCAAAATTTAAGTTTAAATGAAAAGGAGAAGTGATAGCAAAGCCACATTCAACAGAAGTTTTATTTCTTGCTCTACACAAGCTCACATTTTAGTTGGAGAGTTGTCTTTATTGTGTCAGAAGGCACCTGTTCTTTTCCCTTTTCACTTCTTTGAGCAGTAAAACAAATTAGATTCAAAGGGACCAAGACATTAATATGGTCATTGAGAATACCGCAAAATATTAAACAAACCACTAAATGTATCACGGTTTTGTTTTCAAATACATCTGAAGTAGTTTCTTCATAATCTGACTTCCATAAAAAATTTTGAACTTAGTTTCCATTTCCAAATCAGGGAGAAGAAAAATCACTTTGCTAAAATAAGTGCTTTTTCCTGTGAAATGGAGAAAGCCATTTCTCAGCCAACTGGCTCTATTAGATCTCTCTGAAATCAAGCCACTAGGAGATAGGAAAGCCATGTAAGTAATGTAAAAATGAATGCATTGAACATGCCAGATAAATTAGAATACAGAAGGAGGTTTAAAATTAGAACACAGAGAAGAACATAAACAACAATGGTCACAAAAATCAGCAGTGTTACTCCTGAATAAAATGCATGTGTCACTTCAGAAGCATCCTTGTAACAAAGAGATGCAGACCTACCACGAGCATAAATACTGTAGACAGAGCTAGAGAGTTCATATCACCAGATTCCAGAGGTACTGAAGCTGAAGATCATGTGTTTTTAGAAGTACACCATACTTGCATAAAATCTCTCTAAAACAGAACTTCAGCCTTGTCTTTATAAACCTGTAGTTTACACCAGCACCCAGTAAGGAAGACCATGAAGGCCTACTGTTTTACGCTTCATGGAAGTAAACATTTCTTCCATATAGTCCAAATAATTTTTGACTTTACTTCCAAGCAGGAGTAATTATTATTGTTTTTTATTATTATATGCAAGAAGCTCCTGTCTCTAGATCAAGGCATGCTATTTGTAACAAATACATTTGGAAAAACAACCATGCTTTGGAATTTAATGTCTACTTTAACACCAGACAGTAAAAGTGGAGATAAAAATAATTTATGGAAGGAATACAGAACAGTATGCACAAGTTTTACAAAGAGACTCAGATTTGTTTTATTTTCTTAAATATCAGCCTTTCCAATCTTCTCTCAGATTATTCCTATTTTTCTTCAGCTAAAAGAATCTAGTTAAATCTCTCCGTAAAATCCACTGTTATATACTGTTCCTACTGTAATAATGTCACATTTGTAACAAATACCACACAAACACCAACAAGAGTGTGTCTCAGACTTCACAATCATATCTGAAGTATGGTGTGTTATATAAACATGGGTATACAGACAAGACAGCTGGTAAAGCAATGAGAACTCCCTCCCCCCCCACCCCACCCCACCCCCCCCATAGGCCATGTACACACAGCAGTTTTTGGCTGTGCTTTCAGGGGCCATTTTCTTGTAGGAAATGAGCTGATTTTGACTCTGAACCAGCCCTAGACCCAGCCCCTTGCTACCAGCCCTCACTGCTGTGCTGATGCACCTCATCAGGGAACCAGGGAGCTTTTCTGCTGTTTATTTTTAAACCTGATCAACTTTCTGCAGACTGACTACGTTAATATTTTGGCAAGAGAAATGCCTTTGACTATGCTTTGACTAATAGCAATGACTATGAGCAGTCCAGCCAAGGCTTGTGCAGACCTTTAGGCAAAGGAGTGTTCCAACAGGGAGAACATCAAGGTAGTTTTAGAAACGTTTGCTATTCTTTCCCGGTATGAGACGAAGAAAAAGAATGGGGGCATTTGTTGGAGATTTAACCAAGACATCATGGGCTGCAAGCAAAAGACAACATTCTCAACACTAAATGAGAAAGGAAGCTACAAAAGCTAAGGTCAAGAACAACCTTGGCAAAGAGCACAAAGCCAGTGCACAAAAGAAGGTAGCAGCAACTCAATATAGAAAACAAGCAATGCTATATTCCCATCTAAAACCATGTTTTTAGCACCCTAAGGGTATACAAGGGGAACATGAATGCACTCAGAAAGTCTACAGAAAATAATGCAGCCCGCACTTCTGGAAGGCCACACCAAGCATAAGGACAAGAGCAGTCTCATCTACATGCACAGCTAGGAAAAGCACAAAGATTTCACAGAAAGACCAGTAGTATAGACATGTTGCCTTGAGATAATCATGTTCATATCATAGAATGGTTTGTGTTGGAATGGACCTTAAAGACCATCTAACTCCAACTTGGCCTTCCCTGAGCCACTTCAGGCATGAGATCAATACACCTGTGTATGCATATGTTTTTGGAAGTAGTTACTCCCAGTATTCACTCATTTCTATGTGTACTAATGTTTTTATATATGGTAATTTAGGTTGTTTCGTCTTTGTATTTCAAAAATCCATGTTAATTCTTATCACGAGAGGACTCTCAGCTAAGTCAGTATCACAACTGCTCATAGAATCATAGAATCATAGAATCATAGAATATCCTGAGTTGGAAGGGACCCTTAAGGATCATCAAGTCCAACTCTCGACACCGCACAGGTCTACCCAAAAGTTCAGACCATGTGCCTAAGTTCACAGTCCAATCTCTTCTTAAATTCAGACAGGCTCGGTGCAGTGACCACTTCCCTGGGGAGCCTGTTCCAGTGTGCAACCACCCTCTCTGTGAAGAACCCCCTCCTGACGTCCAGCCTAAATTTCCCCTGCCTCAGCTTAACCCCGTTCCCGCGGGTCCTGTCACTAGTGTTAATGGAGAAAAGGTCTCCTGCCTCTTGACAACCCCTTACGAGGAAGTTGTAGACTGCGATGAGGTCTCCCCTCAGCCTCCTCTTCTCCAGGCTGAACAGGCCCAGTGACCTCAGCCGTTCCTCGTACGTCTTCCCCTCAAGGCCTTTCACCATCTTCGTAGCCCTCCTCTGGACACTTTCCAACAGTTTCATGTCCTTTTTATACTGTGGTGCCCAGAACTGCACACAGTACTCGAGGTGAGGCCGCACCAGCGCAGAGTAGAGCGGGACAATCACCTCCCTTGACCTACTAGCGATGCCGTGCTTGATGCACCCCAGGACACGGTTGGCCCTCCTGGCTGCCAGGGCACACTGCTGGCTCATATTCAACTTGCTGTCTATCACGACCCCCAGATCCCTCTCTTCTAGGCTGCTCTCCAGCGTCTCATCGCCCAGTCTGTACGTGCAGCCAGGGTTTCCCCGTCCCAGGTGCAGGACCCGGCACTTGCTCTTATTGAACTTCATGCGGTTGGTGATCGCCCAGCTCTCCAACCTGTCCAGATCCCTCTGCAAGGCCTTTACGCCCTCATTTGAGTCCACAACTCCTCCAAGTTTGGTGTCATCAGCAAACTTGCTCAAAATACCCTCTATTCCTACATCCAGATCATTTATAAAAATATTGAAAAGTACCGGCCCTAAAATGGAGCCTTGAGGGACCCCACTGGTGACCGCCCGCCAGCCTGACGCAGCTCCATTTACCATAACCCTTTGGGCCCTGCCCGTTAGCCAATTGCTCACCCATCGTATGATGTTTTTATTTAGCTGTATGGTGGACATTTTGTCCAGTAGGATCCTATGGGAAACCGTGTCAAAAGCCTTGCTGAAGTCCAAAAAAATCACATCAGCTGGTTTCCCTTGGTCCACCATACGGGTGATCTTATCATAAAAGGAAATCAGGTTAGTTAGGCAGGACCTACCCTTCACAAACCCATGCTGGCTGGGACCAATGACTGCTTTGTCCCCCAGGTGCGCCTCAATGAGTCCAAGAACCAACTTCTCCATGATTTTACCAGGCACTGACGTGAGACTGACAGGCCTGTAATTGCTAGGGTCTTCTTTCTGACCCTTCTTGAAAATTGGCACAACATTTGCCAGCTTCCAGTCTACTGGGACCTCTCCAAATTCCCAGGATCGTTGAAAAATAATTGATAGAGGTTCCGCGATGACATCCGCCAGCTCTTTCAGCACCCGGGGATGAATCCCATCCGGACCCATGGACTTGTAGGGATCCAGGTGGAGTAGCAAATCCCGCACACGTTCAGGGTCAGTTGGGAGTTTGTCATCCCCACCGTCCCGGTCCTCCAGCTCAGGGCACCCTGGGTCCCGAAGCCCATCATCGGCATTGAAGACAGAGGCAAAGAAGGCGTTAAGCGTCTCTGCTTTGCCTACGTCATCGTCTGTGAGGAGACCTTCCCTATCAAGGAGCGGCCCTATGTTTTCTTTAGTTCTCCTTTTTCCATTTACATATCTAAAAAAACCCTTTTTATTTTCTCTCACAGACACAGCCAGCTTCAACTCTAGCTGTGCTTTGGCCACTCGAACTTTCTCCCTACAAACACGAACAGCATCCCTGTATTCTTTCCATGACGCCTGGCCCTCCTTCCAGTAGCGAAACACTCTCTGTTTCCGCCTAATCTCCATTAGAATGTTCCTGGTCAGCCACGCCGGCCTCCTGCCCCGCCTGCCTGACTTGCGATATTTTGGAATTGCCTTATCTTGTGCTTCTAGGAGGCATCGCTTAAAGAGTGACCAGCACTGGTGGACATCGAGGCCTTCAAGAGCAGTTTCCCAGGGGACCTTACTGACTAGTTCCCTGAGCAGCCTGAAGTCCGCTTTCCCCATATCTAGGGATGAGGTTTTGGTGGCACTTTTCCTTCTGTCACCATAAATTTTGAACTCAACCACTTCATGGTCGCTATGACCGAGGCGGCCACCAATCACCACATCTCCCACCAGACCCTCTCTGTTTTCTAGCAACAGGTCTAGGAGGGCACCTTTCCTAGTTGGCTCCGTTAGCACCTGTACCAAGAA
The DNA here is from genome assembly GCF_009819795.1 of Aythya fuligula. Taxonomy (NCBI): domain Eukaryota; kingdom Metazoa; phylum Chordata; class Aves; order Anseriformes; family Anatidae; genus Aythya; species Aythya fuligula. The sequence continues at coordinate 90,468,278 of NC_045559.1, read as the reverse complement.
GTTATCATCTAGGTGCTTCATGAACCTCCTGGACTTGCTCGTGTCAGCCGTGTGGCACTCCCAGTTAACGTCCGGCAAGTTGAAGTCCCCCATAAGGACAAGGGGAGTTAATCTCGAGGCCTCTCTTAGTTCTGTAAAGAATAATTTATCGGCGCTATCGTCCTGGCCAGGCGGTCTGTAATAGACTCCCACAACGACATCCCCTTTATTCGTTCGTCCCTTGATCCTTACCCAGAGGCTCTCAACTTTGCCATCGCCGACCTGAAGTTCCACACAGTCCAGCCCCTGCTTCACATACATCGCCACCCCACCACCTCGCCTACCCTGCCTGTCCCTCCTGAAGAGCCTGTAACCATCTATCGCAACACCCCAGTCACAGGACTCATCCCACCAGGTTTCGCTTATGCCGATGATGTCATAGTTGCGGGACTGGGCCAGGACTTCTAGCTCATCTATTTTATTCCTCATACTGCGTGCGTTTGTGTAAAAGCACTTCAGGTGCGTCTCCTTACACTCAGCACCTTGTGGATCTGACCAAAGGACCCCACTGGCACACAGCCCCTCTGATTCTAGCATACCATCCCTTAGGTCTTCACCGGCTCGCCTGGTTTTAGCCCCTTCCCCCTTCGACTCTAGTTTAAAGCCCTATCTATCAGCCCTGCCAACTCCTGACCTAAGATCCTTACCCCTCTCCGAGAGAGGCGCATCCCATCCGGTGCCATCAGGCCCGGTGTAGCATAGACCTTCCCATGATCAAAGAAACCGAAATTCTGCCGGTCACACCAGTCTCGAAGCCACGAGTTTATGCGAACAGTACGTCTTTCAGCTTCAATTGGACTTCAGTAAGGTTCCATAAGGTGTCATTCAAGAAAGTCCCTGAACTATGCACAGAGAAGAACAAAACTGGCTATCAGCATAAATATCCAGATCTGATTTACAAACCATAGCTTTGGAAGAAGGACAGCTGACCTTGGGGACAGATTCTTTTCACAGTAGAGATGGTTGTTCAAGGATATGAGGCAGCATGCAGTTAATGATGCCAACAGACCTAGCTTTCAAAAACAGTTTCATGGGAGTTCATTTATGAACTTAAGTTAGTATGGTAAATTTATTACAAACTCTTGAATCTAAAATACATCTATAGGAGGAGTAATTAGTCCAGACAATTTTTGCTTGCCCTAAAGAAAAGGCCTAACAACCTACCTTAGTATTTCAAATTATTTAGTTTGTGTCTAAACATTTATACTGGGAAAAATCAGGTGGGACTTGAGCCTATTTCTACATGTGTACATACGTAGTCGTGGTCTTCACTAACTAGTTGATAAAGCCAAGTTAGTGGTTGTACTAGATAGTTACATGATACTTTATATTTACACAGTTTAATCATGGTTACCTTTAAGCAATTTGGGACAAAAATTCTCTTGGACTAGATCCAGCCTAAGGCCTTTTAAGAACAGCCAACCTACCACAGTGTTACTACTTATGACCTGTATGCCAGTCTTGCACAGACCAGGACAGAAGGATGGGTATTTAGGAGTGAACATATGAGGGTCAGGAACAACTTCTTATCTACAAGCAACAGTAGTATAGGGAAACTGGCAAGATAATTCAATGCCTTGACAAAGTGGGGAGCAGGCATGAAGTTGGGTATAGGTGGTTGTGTTGGGTCTGTCTGAGCTGGAGTCACCTTTTCCCTGCAGCAGCCCGCACAGTGCTGTACTCTGCACTCGTAGCTGGAACAGCACTGATATCACTCCAGTGTTGTGTCTATAGCTGTGTAGTGCTGGCACAGCATCAGGACTCCTTCCAAGCCCCCAAGAGCCAGCAGGCTGGGGGTGGGCAAGTGATGGGGAGGGGACATTGCCGGGGCAGCTGACCTAAACCAACCAAAGGGATATTCCATAACACCTGATGTCACACTCAGCAATAAAAGGGGGGGCTCTCATGGGGGAGGGGGCTGTTCCTCCTGAACAACCACTACGCGTTTGAGGCCCTGCTTCCCAGGACGTGGCCGAACACCGCTCGCTGATGGGAAGTAGAGAATAATTTTTTCTCTCTCTGTGCTTCCGCGCAGACTGATTGCTTCTTTTGACTCTGTTTTTTCCTCCCATTCCCTTTCCCTTTAATTAAACCTTTCTTATCTCAAACCTCGAGTTCTCTGTGTTGTATTTTCTCCCCCTTCCTCTTTGAGGAGAGGGGGAGTGAGAGAGCGGTTGTGGTGGGGCTCGGCTGCCCACCTGAGTAAAACCACCACAGTGGTTAAACAATATCATGACTACTTTCCTCAGAAGTTCACATTTCTCAATACTTTCAATAGCTCATATTTTACATGCTGAGACTCTCCTTAGAACAAACAAACTTTGTAAACACGTTGACATTACCATGGAAAATTCTGGCTGATAAATGGATGCCTAAGAGGTCAGAAAATACACATCCTGCCAACAAATACCTGCTTTTAATTTATGCAGGAACATAAAATCCACATGGTCACGCTCCTTGTAGTAACAGAATTTCTGAGGAACTTTATCAGTGCATCACGTCACACCTGATGTACACCATTTACCCCTTTTTGCTCACTGCTATAGCCACTCAGTTGCATTGCCATAACTTTCAGTGCTGTTCCTCTCTGACCAATTCAATTTAAATACATAAGCCAAGGCAGACAGCCTGCCTTTGTTTTTCACACAGTAAGTACCACAGGCTACCCTACTCTCTTAACCAAACCAGGACCAGCCCAGGTCAATACTGCTGTGCTCCATACCCACTTCCTTATTTTGTGCCACCACTAGAACGAGCATCTTCCTTCTAACAAAACAACAAAATTTAAAAGAAAGACTCCAGAAGATCTAAAGAACATCCAGCTAGGAACCAAGTTGTAGTGTTAGGAAAACATCACATGGCTTGTATACTACCACTTTGGTTGCCACACAAAAGCTTTTACTAGCTGTCTTCCATCAGCACAGTTTCCCTTCCCACAACAATACACCTCACGCAAGCGCTCCTCCTCCATTAAGGAGATGCATAAAGGAGGCTTCAGTGAAGTCCAAGATGGCATATTAATATGGTCAACATCAATAAAATTCCTAGAATTTCTTCTTAATCATAAAAGCACAATGGAAAAAAATAAAAAAGCTTTTCACAAGTTCAAACATATTTTTCAAGGTCATAGTTGCTTTGAGCTGTCACAGGGCTAGGCAACTGAAGCCGTGCCCAGCCTTCTTTCAGCTCTTGAAACCCCATGCAACATGAAGATCCCAGCCAAACCATCGGTTCATGGCCTCTGTAGCTGAGTTGTTCACACCACTGCCTTCTCTCACACCCTTTCACAAAGAGAAACATTGCACATGCTTTGTGGGTTTCCACATGTTGTATTGTTTCAGATATCTTGCTGGTTTACCTTGCTGGAATCCACGTTCATCATAGCTGGCACCAAGACTCATAGCCAAATTTACCACAACATTAGTGCATTTAAGGTAAATTAAGAAGCATTAACTGGGGGAAGTTGGCAAGGACTGTCAGGGATATTAGTGCTCTCAGGACCCTGGCATTTGGGAGCAGGACATGAGTTTTCTTCCTGTCAATCACAGGTCTGGACCTGCCTTTTCAACAGTGCCAAGAAAGTAGCAGACTGCTGCTGGTTTCCTATCAGCACTCACAGCAGCCACATGATGGACAGCCTGCCACCAACATGTGAAGATCTGCTGACAGAGAACAGAGAAGCTTGCAAGGTCCTGAAATTAAACCATTAATTTCTTAAATGTAAAGTGTACCATCTTCACATTGTGATTAATGTTTACTTTTGTCAATTATCCAAAAGTCTTGCTTAATAAAGAATTAGCTACCCTTAACTTAGATTATTTTGTAATCAGGAATATCCCTACTTATTATTTCATTCTGGAATGATATAAACATCAGTACAAAGACTCCCTGGCATGTGATTAATTTACCTAGTTACAACACAAGCCCCCTACCCCATCATCCACTCTTTCCAGCTGCCGGGCATCCATGCCAGAGCCCTGGAAGCACCTCCAGAGGGAGGAGTTAAAAAGGGATGCTGTGCTATGCCTGTGTCAGGAATTCCTGCCAAAAAGTCTCTTCTCTAGAGGAATCGCTAAAGGCCTTTAGGAAAGAGTCAATATGGGTGAAATAAAGGCAGCTGGGGTAAAGACACCCCCCCCCCCAAAAAAAAAAAAAAAAATATATATATATATATATATATACACACATATATATATATATATTTAAAAGTACCAAAAGGCAGAGGGGCAACAACCACCATGAGTTTTTAATGAATGACTGGAAAAAAAAAAAAAAAAAAGAGTTCTTGGTATCATAGCATGAATTCTATTCCTGGCATCTCCACCCCACTCAGAAACAGCACCTCTGTAGTCCATTTCTAGACTGTCATTCAGCCTCAGAAAAGCATAAATTTTATTCCTAACTTCAAATCAATATTGAAGCCCAGAAGGGACTTCTGTAATTTTCATCCTGACCTTCTGTATGACAGACCAAAAAGCTTCCCCAGCCCTTTCTGTAGCAGGCTTCAGCAGCAGTACTTTTATTATTTTGTTTAGAAACTTATCTGGTCTTGATTTGAAAGCAATAAAAGGATGCTGTTTCTAATCCTGATCAATCAGCCATGACCAGGCTTGTCAGTAACACAAGACTGAATATTGCCAACTCCAGGCAGTAAAATAAAATAACAACAAAGAAGTAGACAAAAATTTGTATTCTGTGGTTGGAAGAGATAGTACACTTAAAAGGCAGGTTGAAAAATAGCAAAAAGATTTCCCTGGGACTCTTAGGTTGCTTTCAAAGAGCAATTATTGGAAGTTTTTTTTAGGGCAGTATCTTAGCGCCGGTAGGGAAAAAAAAAAAAAAAAAAAAAAAAAAAAAAAAAAAAAAAAACCACCATAATCAGAGTCTTGAAGCCATGGTCAAAAATTGCATTTATCTACATATTCCCTATAACATTTGGGAATTTATTCACATTATCTATATGGCATGTATAGTAAAGCAAGTGTCCATGCATAAATTCTTTCACCATCCTCTCTAAATTAGACCTGCAGTCTCTTAAAATAGCTATCCCAATCAGTGTAATGCTGATACAAACACTCCAGTGATCAAGGTAGAATTTGTAATTAGATGAATGCTGACAGACAACACTTAGTCACGTTATTAGTCATTTAAGTAGCTCTCTGGTGCAAGTACCAGAGCAGCAACCAGAGTAACAGCACAGCAGCTGAGCGTTACACAAGACACCGTGGTAGAAGACCAATTGTAGGAAAATATTTTGGTGGGAGTGAGCAACAGGCTGGCCAAAAAAAGTGAAATCGGTTGGCATCAAGTAAGAGGGAGACGGGAACATACAAGGTAAAGCAGTGGGAGATATTTTTGGATTTCAAGACTGCAGTTAGTGCAACAAAGCTCAGTTTAGGAGTATTGGCCACTCTAAAAATGCCATGTTCTGTTTGGATCAGCTTTCCTTTGAGAAACCAAGAAGCTTCAGCAGAAGTCCTACCCTACCATTTTTGGTTCTGCCTCTACAATCTGACAGTGACTCTGAATTGTTACAGAAGCTCTTAATATGCAGTTTTATTTAAACTTCCTGTCCAAACCAAAGCACTGAATTTTTCAAACAGTTGAAGAACTGATTACAAAACTGACTGGTCTTTACAGTTAAGAATAAGGAGATTGAATATTACCTGCTAGAACTAGCAGCATCCACTTATTCCTTTTTTTTTTTTTTTCCTAGTGCTAACTGTTGAACACTTCTGCTCCATGAAGGAGATAAGAATTAGGGCAAATATGAAAGGAAAGCGAATTCAGAGTTGATTTTCATCTTGGCTCCTTGATCTCTAAAGACTTTCTTTTTCTTTAAAACCGAAAGCCTTTGTATTTCATTACAGAATGCCAAGCTCTTTGAGGCTCAAACGACCTAAATGTTATGAATTAATATCCTAAATTGATATACTTTCTTTTATCCAGAAATAGCATCTGAAAATGAAAACCTTTCTGTATTTGTTACTGATTAAACCCCATTAACTTCCAGCAACAATTGTTCTCTCCACCACAGAGACTACAAGAAAAGGATACGTCTAAAAAGTACAAAGCAAAGCCTACCTTAAGCCTCAAAAGTAACTCTGTAAACCTCCAAATAGTTGTATAAACATGCCTCATTTACAATGCTATATCTCTTGTCCCCTTGTAAACCTTGGTTAAAAAAACTTCCTTATGATGAAAATACATTTTACACTGGAAACCTCCCAAGAGAAGACTGATTCTTAATCCAGTTTTGTAGAACAGGATCTCCAAATGCCACTAGTGCTGCAAACACGATACTGCTTGTGCCATTAACAGCACTAACTCCAGACAGAATTATCACAGATACAGTAACTGGAAAGGTACTATTACTCCATGTTTAAATTCCTGGAACCAGAATCATTTTCAGGCATATGAGACACATTTAAGTCCAAGCCCTGCACGTGTAGTTTCCTTGCGTGATGTATTTCATTTTTTTTAAAAAAAAAAAAAAAAAGAACAACCACATTATGGTCAATGAGATTGTATTTCTTAATGACTTACAGTAATAAAATAATTGTAAGCAGCTAATTATATAATTTGGTTAGCTATATATGATTATACTCTGTAAATTTGCATCAAGTAGAAACTGATATGAAGAAGCTTCCATAATACACGATTTATGTCATGGATGGCAGGCACTGCTCTCAAACTGTTTCCAGAGTTATTGGTTCTGGTTATTTCAAAGAATAAGTGTGGGATATTCAGAGAAACACCATCCTGCCAACATCAGGTGACACAGGACTTGAAGCAACTTGAACAGGGAAAAGATCACTGAAGCAGTGAAGTACAGAAGCATGCAGCCAAGTATTAAACTTCTACTGACTAGCAGAAGAGCGTCTGGTTTGGCAGCTCTGCACTCCGCATCACCAAACCGTGGATTTTGCTCCTCATCTCTACCTCTACACGCTTTTCACAGTCTTAACACTTTTGTAATGTTGTTTGGTGGTGTTGTGAGAACAAGCATGTGTGTATTCAGCTGCACTGAGCAGGAGACTCATAACCCAAGTGTGAGGATTTGAAATGCTATTCCCACTTTGTGATTACAGCACACAGCTACAAAACTAACCATGGAGCAAACACCCACCCCAGAAGAAAAATGGCCATCTTGTATCATCAGAATAAAGTTAACAAAAAGCACTAAATGGACGTAATACTTTCCCATACGTCAGTATGCTTACAGCATGTTCTCAACAGGAGGATCCACTGTACTGTTCTAATAGGGCTTTTGTTATGGCTGCTATTACAGTGCCTTCCTCCCAGCCTGCACATGCAGCACAGGCAGCAAGATTGATGAGACAGCTCTCTTCAAATAAGAAAACAACAGCAGTGCCACACACCAGCAACCGCACAGCCTTTTTGTAGTCTAAGAGTCTTGCCTTAACTATCTGCTGCAACATGTGAAGGCTGCCACTATTACATATGCAGTGCTAGGCTTTCCCCCCAAAGATTTGCTCCCTTAGGAGCAAAAACTAAACCACAATGCTGTTCATCCAGAAGTTAGGTGGCAAAAGGTGTTGATGTAACACCTCCTGGGGGTGCTCAATATTTCACTACTTAACACGTGCATTTCCTCTGCAAGAATCCACAGAGAAACTGACAGCTTGCTTCCTCTCCTTTTCCCTACTCCGAAACACAGAAGACAAAGCCAACTTTTACAAGGTCTTTCCCTTGGGCTTTAGGGCCTTGTTTTCTGCAAAAGATGCTTGGGTAAAGAGGGCAATACTTCCCCTCAGAGCTCTGCCACAGGTAGGTTCTCACAGCTGTCCTGCTCTCCTTGAGAGTCTCACCACAACTCCGTGCAAGTCAAGAGCAAGTCAAAGCAGATGGACACAGCATATTGCTGGAATATCCTAATCCCACAGAGAATCAAAACTGGGAAGGTAACTACTGGGCTTACCCCCACCCAGACAGACACACATGCCCTGAACTATCAGGCCTGAGACACACACCAGTGCATCATTTCCCATTAGTTAATCATAAGCAGGACACTGGTTTTCCGCTTGCAAAGGAAAAAATCAAAACCTAAAAAACACCAAGATATTTTGACCCCACCTGTGATCTTCAAGCCATAGCCATGCTGAGTGCTTGGCTAGGTTGTGATGGTCATGCCTCATCCCAAAGTACACTGCTCAGGAGCACTGACTTACAAAAACATTTGAAAACTAAATTTCTGCCTTTGTGCTTGGCCAGGAAGGACTTCCAAAGACAACATTTCAAAGCAAAATTAGAGAAATTCAGATTACGGCATGTCTGCTGTATACGTACTCCCCATTACAAGTATTTCTCTGTAAAATCTAGTTACAAGGGGAAAAGAGACATTCTGTTTCTCATGTATGTCATTAAATTCAATAATCAACAAATTTGAAAGAATCCAGCACATCATTTGTCCCATCCACTCCCTGAACCAGCTCTGATGATTGTATGCTGTGCTTTGTCTAGCCCAGATTTGAACATCTCCCCTGATTAACCTCCATATGTTCAGGCAGTCCCAATCTCTTTGCGGGAGAAAAATGCATTAATCACTGATTACATTCTGCCTACAGACAGTATCAGTCTCCCCTGGCAAGCTAAATATTGATGCTCATCACTTTTGGCTACTGAGAGCAGTGCTTTGGTATTTCTTGATGCTTCATTTGCTCTGAATTTGTTCTGCTGGGTAAAGAGATGAAAAAAGTCAGAGCATGCTAATTAAGAGCTAACTTCTGTCCTTGAATACATAGGCACATCTCTACTAAAGTCAATGAGAGCTGTACTACTTAGGCATCAGCAGACTTAAGGTTTAATTAATGTCAGAATAGGATGAGTATTACTGGACCAGTAAGGGAACTCAAGGTGCATTGGGAATAAGCATAAGACCAAATACCTTCAATTCAACAAAAGTAGAGTCAACATTTGAAAATCCCAGCTGTGGAATGGGTTCTTCTAACAAAAGAGACTAAGCTTTGAGGTCAAATTTTGATTTTTTTTTTTTACTCAGGAAAATAAACACACACTACAGGCTGATATTTTAGGAGCCAGGAAAATTTGCAAGACCTCTCAGCTTCCAAAATCAGTATATTAATCAGATACGCAGAAAGTACAATGCTACAAAATTAGAAAGGTGGAAGCTGAATGAATGTTGATCATAGATAGGGCCTTCATTTCTTTCTTTGCACTAGGATTTAGGCTTCATGTGCTATGCATGGCTATAATCCCTGAGTGAATAAATCAAATGTAATAAAGAGAAGGAGAATTCAAACAAATGAGAGCTACTCAAGCCTATCTATGACATTAAAGGAGTGTAGCAAGTTCTCATTGACCTCCTTTAAATGGCATCTATTTAATTGCTTAGGGAGCCCTAGACGAGGTCTGAGCCATGAAATAGGTGATGGTATGTCAGGAAGTGTGCTCTTCTGAGAATGAACCCCATATATTTATTTTATCCATATCATCGTACAGCAAGAAAGTCATAGATAGGAACTTGCAAATAGCTGGTGTTCAGCTTAAATGTCACAAATTCCAGATGATAAACTAAAACATTTAGGCAAAGTATCATCTTCAGTTTTGAAGTCTTCTGGCAAAAGACAGCAGTAGCTAAGCAGTAGGATAGTTTGAGTTACTTCATTTTTTTAATTATTTTTTTTAAAGCATAATTGAGGATAGCAACTCTTCATTTAAGAACGTTGAGCTATTTGCAAAGGAAAATGGAAGCAGAATAGATGTTTTAAGGGTTGTTCAGATTTGAATTACCATAGAATTCCTACAGTAGCTTTGGATTAATAAATACAATGAAATATTTAGGCAGCAGTCCATCATCTTCCTGTGACCAAAGAAAGCAACTGCTGTGTGTCACGCTAATAAAATGTCCTGTAACCTATACAAACAAAAAGTGACCGCAGCACAATGCTCCAGTTCAACTTCTTGCACAGCCTTAAGGGCACTTGAAAGCCACGGGATTCTGGCATTAAGGACAAGAACAGAAAGACAGATGTAGGGCTCTAATTCTCAGCTTCTCCCTCTCCTATGGGCATTCAGTCACCACCACACACATGCACCACACCCAGATACACTCCCTTACACTCCCCTACTTGTGTAGCCACACCTGCATTAGCTTCAATGTCCAAGTAGTCCAAGAGATCCATCGTTCTCAATGTTATACCAGAAATAACACTGGACTACATAACATGTAACTGCACCCTGCTGATAGACCGATGATCAGCTTCACAGGTAGTATTGTTCCTGTACTTTGCTGCTAGCATTGTTTGGAAAAACATCAGAGAAGGTACAAAGCAACATGCTCACTGGGAGAACCAGACAAGATAATGCTTACATCTCCTTTGCACTATACTAGTTGCTGTTGCTGCTGCCTACAATGGTACATCCACTTGGCACAAAAAATAAATGGGCATTCCTAGAAACTCTGCATTATTGATGAAACATTTGTTTAACAAGTTTCTTCGGGACTGTCAAAACTGATGACTTCAAGTAATGTGCTCACTTCCGAGGCATTATGTATTGATAAAAGCATAAACAGATAATAGAATTTAGAGTGGATTTTCTCTGCAATTTGATGACCCAAGCTAATGCTTAAAAAGGTTATTTGAATTATTCTAGTTTCATTCCTGGAAGAAATATCCATTTTGGCAGTTTTTCTGGCCTGGAAAGGTGGGGCAAGAAAAAAAAAAGGACAGAAATAGACCTGTCTATTTGTGGAAGTGCATGGAAAAAACTACGTCAGTATAACATATGATGAAGTACATAAAATAAGTTGCCTATATGGAAAGCAATTTTGGATTCAGACCACTTCTAGAAATGCAAGAAGTTCTTAAAACACCTTATAACAGCGGCAATAAGAACTAGAAGGCTGAGTCTAAATTAGCACCTATATTGGAAAAGCTATACTGGTATACCCAAAGTGATAGTACATCAGTGATGTTCTGGCAGTAAAATTCTGTAGGAAGACAACACTTTATGGGGGAGTTCTCAAAAGGCCTAAAGGAAGTTGCCGATCCTTCCAAATTCCAATGGCAGTTGATATTCCTGAGATGTTAAATGTGTACAAGATATTACATGTTCTTTAGCTAAATGCTAGCCTTTTTGGTGCTGGGTAGCAGATGCGAAGTAATGCTGTGACCCAGGAGGACTCCCAGAGGGTCTTGGCCTAGTTTTCAAATCCTCAGCCACAACAAAAAAAGAGTTTCACTTGCCACATTTAAGTATAACCTAGCCTGAATGTAAAATGCAACAAGTGGCTTTCTCTCAGTTATTTTCAGGTCTGCTGGAAGACCAGTTAGACATAAACTCAGAACTGAAATAATCCCAAATTAGTCTGATATTCAACAGTTACAGTGAACTGATACACATTCAGAGGAAATGAAAGCAGTGTTCATATCATTGCACACCCAAATCCAAGGGTCCTGAACTCAGTCAGGATTGCTTTATTCGTTCTGGCTTTGACTCATTCCCAGAAAAAGTTTTTGTTTTTTTTTTATTTTTCAGGCCTGACTACTTTCTCTCCTGTTTTGCGGGAATTAAAGCCCAAGCCTCACAGATTCAACTCTTCAAGTATTCATTTTGTTTATCATACAGGACTGCCTATACTCCTACAGCAGCTCTGCCAACCTCAGATGTGGCAATGTTTTTTTCCAGCTTGGGCCTCAATCCCCATCCCTCCTTTCAGAAGGGAGATGTCCAGGATACTAGCAGTGAAGGAAGATTTGTTCCCCAGTGGAAGACTGCCCTTGTTACACACAAGTCAGGAAAAAGGCTCATTTCTTTATTTCTTTTCTTCTGTGAATCCATAAAGAAACCAACCTCCCTTTGTCCATCTGTAACAAGAAACTACCACCCTAAAAGCAACAAGAGACAATATGAGGTCGCTATTATAGTACAGATATTCAAAATTTGTTTTCTAAGTCTAACAAGTAGGCTGCTTAACATATTTAGTTCAAAAACATACCTGGTATTTTTGACCTCAAAAGAAACCAAATAGAAATACACCATGATCACTGTATTTGCTCCAAACAAATATCCTTTTGTTCCCCTAGCCAGTGGCTAATTGCCAATTTGTTTCATGAACAAAACCTGACACAAAAAAAAAAAAAAAAAAAAAAAAAAAAAAATAGAATCCAGCTATTAAGTGTAGAGGGTTACAAAAGAATGCAGGTAGTATTAAGCTTAAGGAAGAGCTGCTATGCTAGCATCAATGCACTAAACACAATCTCATCTTCTCTATCTTCTGATCTGATTTATTTTTTTTTCCTACTAGATTATTTCCCTCAAGGGCAAACGTATTCCAAACATTTAAGGGCTCTTACAAAAAGCCAGCACTGATCTCTGTGCTTGAATAATATCCCAAATGGACCCTCTTTGGTAACATGATAACAAAATCAGCGCTTCAGTCAAAAGAGAAGAGTCTTTCTCCTTCTCTGTTCTTTTCTTTTTGTGCATTGATATAAAGATCAGAGTCATCTGAATGAATGAGATTTAGAATTCTGATGAAAACAATAAGATACTAAACACTTTCTGGCCCTCCCAAATTTGTATTCAACCTCTCCCTTTGTTAAAGCTGTAATCATACTCCCATCGGTATTCAAGGGATTTATGCAAACAAGGTCTCTTCTGTCAAAAATCATAGCAATTTAATGCAGTCACAGGCTGCTTGGTTGTGTAGATTACTGGCACCAAAAAAGATGCAACTTAGTATTCTGATGCATGTCAGCTCTCTTATACAGATCAGATGGTCTGAGTAGCATTATCTCAGCCATTCTAGCATAAAATACTGAATCTATATACAACCAAACCAGAAAAATAAAGGAAAATAACAGAAGAGGTTACTTGAAGCTAGGGTCATCGGGAAATTCAAAAATGAAGCTAAACCACAGCCTTTTGCTTAACTGTAAATGCAGCCTTAGTTTGCCTCAAATTCTCTGGCCATGGAATGTCACCCACTTGCACAGACAGACTTAAATGAAAAAAAAGCCTGCCATCTTTACCTGCGGTGTGAATGCTAGCTACTCCTTATGCACACTACACATCCCTTTTATGCAGAGAAGTCACATCTCCCAGAAACAGAACTTAACTCTTCAGATCTAGCAGTAGAAATAAGAAGTAAAAATCAACACTTAAAGCTGTAGTGCTCTCTGGCTGACATTCTCATTGTGTGCAATACGGCAGCTTCTCCATCACTGGGGGCATATCCTGCCTCCCTTGGGAAAGTTGTGCTGCTGGTTTCAGTGGACAAAATCCAATCACTTAAAATAAAATGAGAAAGATTTAGGCATGACTTACTCCAGACCCCCCTTAAATTATTGATTATTAATAGACAAATCTAGCCATGTTAAAGAAATTCTACCATCACTTGCACCGCAGATTATGTCATCTGTGCTCACTGCCACTCCTCTCAAGAATGACAAATGGGTCTGTCTTGCTGGCTAAACACCTCCTTCCAGAACCAGTTTGATGCTGTGAGTGAGGAAAGAGAAAGAGTTGGTTAAAAGCTGTGATGAAATACATGCAACAGAGACTGGTATCTGTGATGCTCTTACACCTCCACCCACTTTCTCCCCAGGTAACCAATGACACTGGGCAGGAAAACCATTACATTATCAGGACACTTTCTAATTGGCTATATTCTGGATGCAGTTTCTGATGTAAAATATATGGGTCAGATAAAAAATGCCATTCCAAACGTATGCTCAAATTGAGACTGCACATCTGCAAGGTGCTTGGGAGTATGCTGCGATTTCTGCAACTCCCTTGAGTAAAGGAATGATGAGTTAAAATCTGACTGAATATTTTATATATTTTTAAGCCTGAAAATACACCCAACACCTGCTTTGACCTCTTTTGCATTTGCTTTCTAAAGTGTTTCTGCTGCTGAATTATACTAGCAGAAATGCTTGAAACAATTTCCAAGGTGCTCATTTGCTAAAAATGAGTGTTACAAAGAGAATTACTAATGCCAAGGTGCCTGTATAAAATTATTTAAGCTGCATGCACATCCAAGTGACTGAAATAATATCAAATTATTACCCCCAAATACTACTCATCTTCACAATTCAAACAGCGCATGGATGCCAACAGAATGAGGTTTATGTTCTATGTATTAATATAAAATATTTACTGAGTAACCACTACAAGAAATCAAGAGTTACTCATGGATTTTCCACAAGCAAGGAAAAAAGCTATTTGCAGGATAAATCATTGATTGTGAATTATTTACTCAGCTCTAGTACTATAATAGCTGCTTGCAAATGAAGACATTGAGGTATACAGCAGAGAGTACAAAGGGCTCATTCTGCCAAGTGAATTGGGACCAAATACTTAAGAAAACTAGCATTCAAATCTGACGAGGCCAGAAAAACAAACAAAAAAGAGACGTTCTATTCCTTACTTCATTCCACTCCTTTTCTCCTCTCCCCTCATGCATGCAACATGCATAATCTAAATATTTCGTCACCCTGCAAAAACGTGCCTTATGCATGCAAACCTCATTACAGAAAGTCATAGAAGTGGATAAATAAGATGATGCTTTTATCCTTTTTTTCAGGCTGGTTTACAGCTCCTTAGAGCAATGATCACTTTTGCATGTAGTAACCACAGGTTTAAATACTATGAACCCCGTACTGGCTGTCCCATAAACTGATGTCATCTAAATAAAGCCGCTTGCTCAACACATCCTATAATGCTGGGTAACAGTGGCTGTCCAGAGTTCTGCTGGTCTCAGCCAACACAGCTGTTACTAGGACCAACTGTACAAAAATACCTACTTCAAAGAGAACTAACGTTTCGCCCATTTTGCCCTCTTTAAATGCCTTGTCCAGGATTATACAACACTGAATCAGATCCTACAAGCTTGCATTCTCTTTGCAAATGGTAAAAGAAGTCAGGAGCTCTCTCAAGTGCCCTCACACTGCATCTCTACACCTCCTCCACAGGGCCCTGACACTGCAGTACTCATCTACTTGACCTCAGTTTAGCTGCAGAAGTTTTAGTGTTTTTAACTTTCAGTCTTAATTAGGGAGACAAAAAAAGTTTGCTTAGATGTTCGAGTGAGCTTCAGTGGTGAATAAGATGTTAAAGAGTAGGTGATGGACTCGAACAGCATCTCTGATCTCCATCACTCTACCAGCACTCCTTTCAAGTTGCTCGCTGGCCTGCCCCACTATTAACCTCCCCTACATATCGAGAATTAGCTCTTTATTCTCAGACTTTGCTCCCTCTCTCAAAGGGCTCCTTCCTCTCAATCTTTACCCAAGAACCCTCAACTGCCTTTTATGAATGTGCATAACAAAATCCTTTTGAAAGCTGAAATAAATGATCTCCATTGGTTAGAATACAGAGAAGCTCCTATTTTGACCACTTAGCACTTTGAAAGTGTTAGCACGGATGTAATGCTGCTTACTGCAGTCTTATGACTTAAGTGGTATTAGAAGCATATCCAAGTGAGCTCTAGAGCCTCAAATCTCTCTAGATAAAAGCAAGCTCTTTGTCCTTAGAGTCCTTCTACAGCAGCACTATGTGGCTAGATCCCTACCTCTCCAGTCTGTTTCGCTTAATACACCTCAGCAATTTTTAATTGAGAATTAGCTTCTATTCCTCCTGTCCTGGGACATATTCTGTCAAAGATGTGTGACAAGGGAAACACAAGTCAAAAACCCTTTTCAGTATTAATCCTTCAGGTTATACAGAAACACAGGAAATCAGGAAGAAAGTTTACTGAAACCTCCAAAAATTGTAAGCCAGGAAATTGTACAAATCTGACAAAGTAACAAAGCACAGCATGACCTTTGTTAATACTGGCAACCTCCATGTTTGTCGGGAAAAAAAAGCAAGTGCCTGAAGAACGATTCCTTCCACAGCCATAGGGCGCACCTGTGAGGAGTAAAACAAACTAGAAGCATGAGGCAGATACAGGGTGTTCAGTAAGCCAGGAGTGAACTTTAACTCTGTTACAATTGTTTTCTTCCAAATAGAGTTAACTAATTCAGTGCCTAAGGACAAAACCTTATTCTCGGCTCCTGTACATCACAAAATGTCACAACATTTGGCTGTCGCCTATCAAGCAGGAGCCAAATACCATGACTTCTCGCAGGGCAATATTAAAAGACAGTGTGGGTGCTTAGTTATAAAACTGGCAAATGTCTTCTCTTGTTTTGCTCAAAGTCACCCTGTCAAAGCAGCATGCAGGTAAGAGGCTGAATAGAAAAACGGGTGCAGTGAAAGTAAGAAAAATATGCAGGACTGTCAGGCAGATGGGATACGTGTCTGATAAAAATTGATCTCCTTATATTTCCTTTATTCATTGTGCTATTTTCACAAAAAGATATAAAACGTGTAAGACAGAAAAGCTCTTTGCCATCTTATACTCCATTAGAAAACATTTCACTGATCATTAAAATGCAGGCACAAAACAACATGATGAAAACCTCACTTCAGCAAAAAACAAGATGAACTGAAATCGCAGTTTCTTACTTTAAAGACTCAGTGTTTGCCCTGGATCTCAGCAGTACATCACATCCGAAAGCGGCAACTCCATTAGCAACCCTGATTATACTTAGCACTACATCTCAGACTTCGGTTCAGCTTGGACTAGGTGGGAAGCGTTGGGTTTATTGAGCCAACAGGACTTCTTCCTACCATCCATAAATCTTCTGCAGACATCTTCCATCCAGGTATTGACCAAGCACAGTCTGTCACATTTGATGAGACAGGAGGCCATAGAAGTAGAACTACTTAATCTGATCTGAGAGCGATCAGCCTTCCTACAGCATGACACAGCGTTACGGTAAAGCTGTGCTGTGGAGCACTGCATTCAGGCTCAGTAATCAAGTAAAACTGTCATTCAGGATTTACTATACTCCTGTGCATACTTATCCATTATCTGTAACAAAGCCTGAACTTATTAAATTACTTCATATCTTCAGTATTATTCTATTGTTTATTACACAGCAATGCGAAGGATTGCAGAAAGAGTCATTTTCTGCTAATGCAGAACAAGAAACATTATTAGATTAAGGACAGAACATTACCCTTGAAGCTTTTCTCCCAGCTTTGCGCTGCTGCAGAACACGTACTTTATATGCTTCTCCCTGATGCCTCCTGCTGCAGATTTAAAGAACCACAGCAAATTACTCCCATCACTCCACTACCACTGAGGGAAAGGCACCGAGAAGTAAATATGTTAATTTTGGTAACAAACCAGAAAAGTACACTGGTGTCACATTCCTTCCATCTGCAGAGAACAAAAGGAAAGTTGGTTGCCGCCATACATCTATAAGATGAGACAGGCAGCAATGTACTATGATAAAAGGGCGTTTGCAAAAAGAAAGAAAAAAAAAAGTGTCAATAGCTAAGGGATGAACAGACGAAAAAATATATTTAAGAGGAGGCCCCAGAACTCCTTTTTCAATGTTTCAGAGACGATGCACAAGGGGACAGAGGCACTGGAGCCCAGAAGTTTCTGCTTTCAGGCCTCCCTTACCCATCTCACATCAGCAGAAGCCCCTGGTGAAGGCGATGAGTTTGCTGGCTTTTGTCCACAAGTTCCTCTTCTGGTTGTGCTTCAGCATCACTGCTAGCTCTCTGCTTGCACATAGGAGTGCAGGAGCACACAGAGCATGGACCACAGTGCACAAACATCACAAAAAAACCCTGCTGAGGGCCCAATCTCCTCTGCCTCCTACAGTCACACCAAGAAAGCAAGAAGTTATGATACTTTAATTCTCTTCTTCCCTCACCTTAATACAGTAAGACAAAAGGGAGCAAAGCAGGAGAAGGGCAGAGAAGCCCAGCCAGGCCCACTTTTCAAGTAGTCATCAGCAAGGTGATCTCTCTCAAACACTGCTAAACTATGCTCTCCTTTGGGAGCTCTGTCCATAGCTTTGCGATGGGAGGAAACAGATCCATATGAAGGCACCAATGATTTCCCCCTCATTTAACCCGATCACTTGGTGATGCCTACATGCGAGGCTATTGAAATAATCTTTTCACTCCATGTTCGCACATGCTGTTACTGACTTATTATTCAGAAGCCTCCTGGTCAGACAGCATTACAAACTGCACTGGTTGCCAACCACATGTGGAGTGCCTAGTGTCTGTGAAGAACAGATACAAGGTATAATAAAATGCTACAGAAGTAAGAATGACTTTTCAACCTTAACTAACCTTTTTCTGACTTCTGCTCGCTTCGTTTTATCAAACAATGAGGAAGTTCTGCAGTGAAAACCTTCTCCAACCTCAGGGTTGTAATAATTGGTCCTCAGCTTAAGAAAAGGGGTACCAATTGAACATTGTCAGGACACATACAAACATAAGCTGCCTTTCTTTCTTGAAGAAGCAAGTCAGTCTACCATAACTAGCTTACTTCCTTTCTTACTCCTCTGGCTGACAGCCACCAGCCTGGCAAACACAGTAGCACCCAATACTTCTGAAGCCAAAGAAACACTTCTTCACCCAAGGCCTTTGTTCACTCAAGACCAAATGCTACAAATGCATGTTGTGCGAATCATGAAGCTCTCTACATTGTGATTAATGAGTGGCAATTTTCAAGTCAGCATTGCAGACTCTTGGGCCTTCCAAAAGCATTACGCAAATAAAAGCCAAGCCTAGCTCACAAGCTTTCTGTTCCTAACTCCACATTTCAAAGAAAAGTACAGAAAGATGACAGAGCAAGGGGAAGAAAGCAAGCTCCTTCCAGCAGACACCCACAGACATATTCATGCCAGCAAGGGGATAAGGTACCATTCTTCACTCATCTTCCTTGAAAAAGCAGCATCATGTGTAACACAGCTCAGCAGCCGTAGCACAACAATCCCAGCTACTGGCAGTTTTTTGTTTGTTTTGTGTTTGTTTTTTTTCCTTTTTTTTAATAAGCTGAGTGTCTTCGGTCAGGTAGCTGAGAGCTAACAGACCCACTCTTTAGCTCCCAGCAAATTTAATACTCAAACAGCTGGCCAAAACACACATACTTGCAAAAACATTACCAACTGCAGAAACAGCCCTTGGAGGCTATAATCAGATGTATCCCCTGCCTCCCCTCCAAGCCTAGGCTGGAGCTGGGCATCACAAGGGAAGGGAAAAGAAAAGCCTTCTTCCTCTTACTGCCTCAAACTCGAGAACTGGGGAGTACCACAGTGCAGCTGTGACTCAGCTCATTGCCTCTTCAGCCTGACACTGCTCCAGCAAACTCTGCTTGGGCCCCAGAGATGTTATGAAGACTTGGATAATATCTTATCCTGAAGTTGTGGCTTCTGTAGGCAGAAGAGGAGGGTTTTTTTTGAGGGATGAAGGATCCAAACGTAAACTTAGCCAACACTATAAGCACAGCCTACATCACTGCATCTTATCACCTTTGGTGCTGACTGCTCTATCAAAGTATGAGTACATTGAAAGCACCCAACAGTGCTCTTAGGAGACTGACAACATTCTTGACCAGCCCTTGTTACCAAAGGTGAGCTCAGTGAATAAAGTCCATACTTCCAAGAGACCCTAACAGAATAAAGCTATTCCTGGACTTTAATGCAGACCTTACATTGTTTAAAAAGCAAAAACAAAGTACAAGTTACTTGCAGCTCCTAGATTAGCAACATGAAGAACATGAGAAGGTGAAAACTGAAAGGAACAGAGCCTCTGACAGATGGCAGCAAAATCCAACTGCTACAGATTGCTCACTGTAACATGCAAGAAAAGAGCTGGGGCGGTCTGAAGTAACAGACAGGAAAGGGGAAGGAGTTGCTGTGCACGCTATCAATATGCTGAAAACCCAAGATGAAATATGGGCACTGTCTACTCTACCATCTTCTGGATTTTTCTGATTATACCATATGTTGGAAATGCACATCTGCTCTCCGCACCAAATGGATACTGCCTACCTGAAAAGCAAATTTGAGGGATCCACATGGTAGAAACTGATTAACATGGAGCTCGGTGCATGAATTTGTTAGTTCAGTGCCACATGCCTGACTCACACTGTCATATGGTGCAACATTCTTTCCCTCCATTGCTGCGAGCCTGGAAATTGAACATCCATTTAGTGCTAACAGCAACAGCATTTCCACCAAGAAACTCCCGAGACAAATGAACACTTTGCACTGAAATATTGGGCTTTTAGAAAAAGCACTTCTTCCATTTTACTGGGTTATTCATATCTCAGGATCATTTGTATTTAAAAGGAAAAAAACAGGAACAGCCAACAATCTTTCAGACAAAACTCTGCTACCATTCCACAGCCAAAGGTAAATGCATTGATCTGTAATGGGCTGCTGATCAATTCTTGACAAACTGATATTCTCATGACAGATTCACAGCATACACAGTTGACAATTTATAGCACCAAAAGACACATGCAAATATATACATAGAAATAAACACTCGGGGTAGAACTTCTGGCCTAGAAAGCTTCCACATAAAATCCTTTTCAAGTATTGTTTTGTCACAAATAGGATGCCTGCCTCCCTAATGTACAATTGATGCAGAAGTGGCTATTTCAGCAGATGTCTATTGTAGTCTAGGTTTTCCTGCCTAAAATACAGCTAATTTTAATTCAGGAAAGAGGAATTGTGCCAATCCTGTATGAACTGTACAATTTTTTTTTGTTGTTGTTTGTTGTTTTTTGTTTGTATGGTTGGTTTTTTTGTTGTTGTTGTTTTTGTTTGTTTCATTTATTCCTGACGTAATTCCTTAAGCTCAGAGTCTCAGGAAACTACCTGGGGAAAAAAAAAAAAAAAAAAAAAAAAAAAAAAAAAAAAAAAAAAAAGATACTTCTACAGAAGTATCATTCCTTCCCTGAAATTTCCAGAAAATACTAATTTGCTTAAACTCACAGTTTAATAAAATTAGCTACAATTATGCTATTACTTTCAGGTCTAGTTAATTCCGGTCAGGAAATGTTGAAGTGTTTCTTGTTTTCTAACCATCTATAGTTGTTTCTAACGAACATCTAGATAAATACATGTAGAAGCACTCTTCGCAGTCCTGAATGCTGTATGCAATATTTAATTCTAGGAAGCTCTCTGGACAGCATTAACAGGCAAAACAGCCTCTCTTTCTGCTCTAACCACCTTCTGATAAAAAAGCTGGGTTGAAAATAATCCCTCATAATGGAAAGCTACCTTGAAGTCTAGAGATGAACACTCAATTAAAGAAATGGAAAAAAAAAAAATGTGTAAAAACTATTAGTTCCGTAGACAACCATGGAAAAGCACCTCTCAGTAGTCTGAGTCACACTTTGTAGACTATAACGCAGATGGCCTTCAAGGTATAGCACAAAAATATTGGCTTGACATTTAAAGAGCCAATAAAACAAGTTTTGCTATGCAAAAGCTCTCTTGAAAATCAGCTAGCTAGAAACAGAACAGGGCAGAGGGAGAGAAAAGAGTCAGCGGGAGTTGCCAAAGCTCTAAACACACAGTCACAGCAGCACCATATTAACCTAGTTTTACATAGATCTAATTCCATTTCTGTACCATAACAGACCTGAAAAAATGCTAAGACTTGGACCTGGAAAATCACGCAACTTTCAAAAGCATTTCTTCCTAGGATGTTATGCCTACATGAAGATGAATCGCAGAATGGCTAAGGTTGGAAGGGACCTCTGAAAGTCCTCTAATCACAAGATCACAGAATTGAGGTCCCTTCCAACCCCTACAGTTCTGTGATTCTGTGATCCAGTCCAACCCCATGCCGAGCAGGACCACCTACAGCACGGTGCGCAGGATGACACCCAGGCAGGTTTTGAATATCTTCAGAGCAGGTGACTCCACAACCTCTCTGGCCAACCTGCTCCAGTTCTCTGTCACCCCACAGTGAAGAAGTGCCCCCTCATATTTAGCCAGAACCTCCTGTGCTTCAGTTTGTGCCCAGTGCCTCTTGTCCTGTTGTTGGGCACAACTGAAAGGAGACTGTCTCCATACTCTCAACACCCTCCCCTCAGATATTGATATAAATTAGAATCCTAGATTCATTAAGGTTGGAAACAATCTCCAAGATCATCTGATCCAACCATCCCCATACTACCAATGTCACCCACTAAAAGATGCCCCTAAGCACCAGGTCCAGCCTCTCCTTGAACACCCCCAGGGACGGTGACTCCACCACCTCCTTGGGCAACCTGTTCCAGTGCCTGACTGCTCTTTCTGAGAAGAAATGTCTCCTATCTTCCAAGCTAAATCTTCTCTGGCACAACTTGAGGTCATTCCCTCTAGTCCTATCACTAGTTATCTGTGAGGAGAGGCTGACCCCCAGCTCCCCACACCTTCCTTTTCAGGCAGTTGCAGAGAGCAGTAAGGTCTCCCCTGAGCCTCCTCTTCTCCAGACTAAATGCCCCCAGTGCTCTCAGCCACTCCCAACAGGACTTGTGTTCCAGGCCCCTCACCAGCTTCATAGCCCTGCTCTGGACACACTCCAGGGCCTCGATGCCGTTCTTGTAGCGAGGGGCCCAAAACTGAACACAGCATTCGAGGTGCGGCCTCACCAGAGCAGAGTACAGGTGGACAATCACCTCCCTGCTCCTGCTGGCCACACTATTCCTGACACAAGCCAGGATGCTGTTGGCCTTCTTGGCCACTGGGGCACGCTGCCAGCTCCTGTTCAGGCAAGCATGAAGTACTAAGACTAGTAACTAGATAGATAGATAGATAGATTTTAATCTACAGGCTTTTTTCTATTTTATGATTACCTCACTATTTTGTCCTGCTACCATGAATGTTTCTGAGTATCAGCTCCAGGAAGATACATCAGTATCTTTGTCATTTAAGTGTAATACATCTTTTTTAAAAATTGAATTAAAACTTCTCATCCAGATACCAGTGACAGAACATGTGTGAGTGTGTATAGATTCATAGACGTTACCGATTGCAAAAAGTTTTACGTAACCCTAAAACACATGATTTTCTTTTAGAGTTACAGATTATCCTAAGGGACAACATAAGCCAGCCCAATTACTTCTTATGAGTAAATGGTCTGCTGATTCCAAACCTATTTCCTCTTTATGACTCATTCACAAACCAAACCCATTCCTTGCCGATATGTATTCGCTGTCTACAAATTATTCAGTGAATAATTTATATGGAGGAAATTCACCCTAAGGGTTTGTCCGCAAGCTTGTTTGCTTTTACTGATCCCTACCTATTATCCAATGTGTTTGAGCAGGCTCCCAAGGCACACAACATTATTTCTACTCCCTAAGTGAATGAGTGAAAGTAAGCTGCTATTTCAATAGAGGAAAAACAAATCATGAGCCAGGAATAGGCAATTTTGTTTCCTAGTGAAATGTGATCTTTGCCTAGCTGTTTAGAAGCTGACAGTATTCCCCCAGAAAGCACATCAAGGAGTGTGACCAAACTCACTAACCACAGCAGCAGGGCGAGCAGGGCCCTTCATCAAAAGGCAAATCCCATCTCAGATGCACACAGCAGGAATGAGGCCAAAATCACAACAGCAGCGAGAAGCCTCCTCATTTCAAACCTGGCTGAAGCACCGAGAAAGGGGGGTAGAAATTGTCAGGTTCTCAAAATGGTTCCCCTCATTTCAGAAGCCCAGCACCACCTTCCAGGCTGCCCGCCTCTCCTGCAGACAGCAAGACCATACACTTTGCACACATTTGTTAAGCAGTTCCCTGGCTGTTTTGTGTTTTTTGTTTTGTTTTTTTTTTCTGTGTTACCCACCGCCATGCAGAGTGAACCAGCAGAACCCCTCCCATATACACACATGACATTCTCTAAAAATGCATGGCTGTTTTTGAAGGCATTGCCTTCACAGAACTTGAATATTCCTCCGGTTCACTAGTTTATTGTTCCTTCTGTATCTCAGCTTGGGTAGAGAAGTAGGAGGACCTATAGGCCTTGGGAAAGAAGCAGAGAGCACGATGCTTAAAACCAGGACTCAACTGAAATTCGGGTACTTGTTCATGAAGACACTGTTCTGATCGATTTGGCAGATACACCAAAGGCCTGACCCTGCCTTGTTGTGAGCCTAAGCCCAGACAGCAGCCAGCACTTGGTTATTCTGATGCAGTATCAGCAACTCCCACAGCATGCTGCATTAAGACCAAGACATGGGGTACATGGCAGGATTATGCCCACAGGTTAAAAAATAAAAAATCACCACTCAGGGAA
The DNA here is from genome assembly GCF_009819795.1 of Aythya fuligula. Lineage (NCBI taxonomy): Eukaryota > Metazoa > Chordata > Aves > Anseriformes > Anatidae > Aythya > Aythya fuligula. The sequence continues at coordinate 90,444,099 of NC_045559.1, read as the reverse complement.
CGCCATTCCCATTAATAGACGTCACAACCTTCCTTAGCTTTTGGTCCAAAATCAGACTGTGTTACACAATTCTTTTTTTTTTTTCTTTTTTTTTCTTTTTTTTTTTTTAATGAAAAGCAATCATCTGATGACTTATATGCTATACACAGGCACCACCAGTGAAATAGCTACATATTTGTTGGTAGCTTTTTTCTCCTTTCCTTCGTGTGTGCACATAATAGAAATTTTTACACTGGAATTATGTAATGATAGCAATATTGACCCCCCCTTTTTCAGCCTACAGAAGATTAACAGTCTCTTGAGGGTTATATTGACCCTGGCTTCACTCTCACCAATATTTACCTCTCGGGTCAATGAATCTTGATACAACAGAAGTCAATACCTGCTTATTACTGTTAGAATAAGAATTATTGAGAAGGTTTATGAACACAAGGTTGGTGCCTGCCAACACTACAGCAGTTAAGGCATCTGTCAATGTTTCCATTATATCTGTCTTTTTTTCCAGGCCTTCATAACTCACTAGAAAAACCTGTCTCAAGTAACAACAAAAAATGCTGTCTGAAGACTCAATAATCAAGCCTGTTCTTATAAAATATTTCTGACAAGCATATTTTAAGATTTTGGACAGACATATGCCAATATTCAGAAGTTTTATAAATTCAAGTGCATAAACTCAGACTTTGCATCAGATTAACAGACTGGGGGGGTGTTCTGTTTTCAAGGTTTTTTTGGGTTTTTTTTTGCAAGTTTTAGAACTTGATTCAAGCTTCCTTGCATTTCTTTGTCAAGAGCTGATCCTCCAAGGTATGCAGTATGTTCGGTCCTCTGTTCCTTTTTTTTTTTTTTTTTTTTTAATGAATGTTAGTGTAGAAAATGAGCTCCGGAGCTCAGCTGTTGACGGGTTTCCAGTTAGAGACATGGTAGAAGACTAGCAAGGTAAAACCTCTACAGTAAGGACACCAGCAGTGCCCAAAATCCATCCATAAATTCAAATTCTGAGGTACGAAGAAATGACAGTAAGGTTTTAAGAGTATATTGTGGAAGAAAGCATCAGGGAAGGAGTATAGCACTTCAACCCTGAAAATAAACCTGTTGGAAACCCGCAGCTTTGACACAATCTGTGGCAAACACAACACATCTCAGTTACACAGAGTGGGGCTGCCCATCCTTATTGCTCACGCTAGCGAGACCTGTCCTCACACAGGTAAGGAACACTAACACAAATTCATACTTGTTCAGTTTTATTCCACTAGTAAATCCCAGGAACGTCTCAAAGCTATGAACAACACTGAATTTCTATTAAGACACCCTACTTGCATGCATTGGTTGAATGCAAGTTCAGGCAAACATCAATATTCAAGACCCTCCCACCTTATCCACCCCATAGGTACATTCATCTCCACTTCATCCAGTAACACCTTCCCCTTCACCCACAATTTGTGTTAATAGCTCTCAGTCAGATGACCAAGAAACTCTGCTTCGCAGCTGAGCTTTCATAAGCATTAAGATGTATAAGGCATAGAAGCTTTGGACAAAAATCGCCAGCATAAATTTAAGAGGAACATCTTAAGCATCTTCCAATTGTCCACTTTCTAACTGCCTTAAGAAGCAGGGAACTGTACTGGGTCTGGCTGGGATGGAGTTAATTTTCCCTGCAGCAGCCCACACAGTGCTGTGCTCTGCACTTGTAGCTGGTACAGCAGTGGTATCACACCAGTGTTGTGCCTGCTGCTGAGCAGTACTGGCACCACATCGGGACTCCCTCTAACCCCCGAAGAGCCAGCAGGCTGGGGTGGGCAAGAGGTGGGGAGGGAACATCACCAGGGCAGCTGACCTAAGCCAACCAAAGGGATATTCCACGCCATGTGAAGACACACTCAGCAATAGAAAGGAAGGGGGGGCTCTCGTTGGGAAAACACCTGTCCTCCCAAACACCGGCTACGTGCATTGAGGCCCTGCTTCAAGGACGTGGTCAAGCACGGCTCGTTTGTGGGAAGTAGAGGGTAAATTCTTTCCTCTGCATTTCCACATGGCCTTTGCTTGTGTTGTTGTGTTTTGTTTTTTGTTTTGTTTTGTTTGTTGTTGTTTTTTCCCTTTCCCCTTTAGTTAAATTATTTAATTTATAATAATTCTCCCGTAATTATTTTTCCTTTAATTAAATTATCCTTTTCTCAGCCCATGTGTTGCTTCTTTCCTTTTCTTCTTTCCCTCCTCTTCTGAGGAGGGGGAGTGAGAGAGTGGTTGTGGTGGAGTTCAGCTGCCTAGCAAGGTAAAACCACCACAACAATATACACAGGGTTAGGTCTACACAATTTTATCATTTTCTGATCAGTAAAGCACACTGTTGTGAACACGCATTTTCCACCAAGTCCAACACCCTTCTGGAGTTATGATGCTTCTCTAACGACTGATGTCTGCCTTTTTGTTTAATAACCTGCCTACTCTTCAATCTTCTGCTGTAGACAAAGGGGTGTTTGTTTGTTATAGTTAAGCGTAAAAACTCAGAATAGATTTTTCTAGTCAGTTAACCATATTCTTGAGGGAAAACATAAGGTAGTATAATTATTAAAGAGCACTCTCAGTAATACTCACATCTTTATCACGTCAACCCTTTGCCAAAAAAAAATAAGATTTATAGTAAAAGCCACTTACATTTCTTCTTTGCAGAACAAAGCCATCTGCCTCAAATATACTATCAGCCCCTACTAGATGAATTCACACGTACTTTAAAGCCCCGGAGTAACCATTAGAATGGAAATTGGACACCGCTTGTCATTTGCAAAGCTTTCTTAACTGGAGAAGCTTCCCATTTGTTCAATTAAATGTTTGTATGTGCAATACACTTTATGAAATTTATCCCAAAACAGTGAGGACTGAAATAATGCTGGAGGCAGATGGCACAGCTGTTCCGCTTAGAGAGCTATCCTCAGCAATATATGAAATGATGGACAGGACTACGAAGCAAGAGCAAAAGTACAGTCCTATGAAGATCATCGTCCATGGATATTAGCAATGGGCAAAACATTTCAACTCCAGTTTTCTCTCCCCTGTTGTGCATAGCTGCCCGACTCATTTGGGTTTGTCCAATTAGACCATACTGATTTAATTCAGGAAGCCATGTAAGGTTTACCTTAAGAGAATCCCTCCCTCTGCTTTAAAAGCTAAGGGAGTCTGAAAACCTGTCTGTCACGTTGCAACAAGGCGGCACGTATCTGTTAGGGCTGATGAGGCAGGATGCATTCATAAGAGACAGACACCATTAGGAACAGAGCAAGTTCAAGCTGCCGCTTATTTGCATGCCTCACGCAGAACAGAAATCATTGCGCTGTGTTCCAGATGCTGCAAACCTCAAGATGCACATCTAGGGCTCATAATTAAGACTGGCAGACCTTTTCATAGAGGAAGAGGGAAAAAAGCCAAGCCATCCTAGCCAGCCTGCATCCACTGAGATTTCTGGGGTGCTGGCCTGTTCTACCATCTCAGTTTCAGGAAGGTCACCTTTTCAAAAAAGGGTGTGCGAGGATATTCCCCTGCAGATTGACAGTTTAAAATGACTTAATGAGAGCACACCTTTCTGTACAGCACTGAGACTAAGGCTGCGGATTCAGTAAACTGAATGAGCAAAGTAATCAAACGTATTTAAAAATAATTTCCAGCCCCCATGAAAAAAAAAAAAAAAAGAACAGAGAATAAATGGAAAAAGATTTAACAAACAGAAATAGGATGGTAGGAAAGGTTTTCATCCACAAAAGCAATATTGCACTGGAAAACAAGGAATGAGGATTACTCCATACAAAGCTCTTAAAAGGTTTCACTTGGGTATCTAGCAAACTGTTTAGGACAATAAGGTAGATTCCCAGTCCCACATCAATAGCATTGATACCTCAGGACTGTAGTTACCTCTTGTGTAGATCTAACAAAAGATCGACAGCCAAAAATATAAAAGTTAGTAGCCCGAAATCATTTTAAAGAAGCAGAGAGGCCACAAGACAGGTCTCGCCTCCTTCCTTTCCTCCCCGTGCACCCAGCCATTTCTTTGCCCTTTGATCCCGCAGCCTATGCACAGAGGCCTTTACAGCTGGAGCTCTGCTGGGAACTCACTCCGTGGCAGCTCAAAACTAAGAGGTGGAAAAGTCTTTTGCACAAACTCTCAGCGAGGTGAAGAAAGTTCTCTGTGGTGCCGTGCGACAAACCGCAAGGGGAGAGAGAATGCTGAAACCCTGAAAACCAGACCCCAGTTCACCAGAACATCCATAAATACCTGCCATGTTTAAAAAGGTTTGGATGGAGACTATTATGCCTAATGCCTTAAGAATTATTAGAGGCAAGAAAAAAAAAAATACTGCCAGTGCACGAATAAGGGAGGTGAAAGGGGACTTAAAGAAATCCTTCGCTAGGCAGAGTGCCATTCATTTCCCATGACAGTGAAGGGGCACCAGGTCACACATTCAGTGCTGTATTACTTAAAACATTTTCCGTCCTTGCTGTTTCAGTATAAATGCTTCCCTCCCCAGCCAGCTCTCACCCACTGGTAATGCTATAAAAGACATGCCCTCGGGGACAAGTTTCTAATAACGTTCTAAACTTGCTTTCCAAGCACTTACAACAATTGCAAGAGCAATTTTAAAATAATAAAAGAAGTAAATTCATAGGACTCAACCTCTTCTTTATTTGCAAGGAACTCGGGTTGTGCAGGAATTACTGCAAAGTAAGTCACCACAGAAGAAATATCTTGAGTTTCTAACTCACGTTTTCTCATCAGTCATAAGCACACATTGTTATAAACAGCACAATGCATGGAAACTGCAGAAATTAACAAAAGCAATTGTCCTACTTTACTGGTTTTGTGCCCTGGCTTCATTTCAGCTACACCTTTACAGCCAATATCCACAGATTATGTCCAATAAATCTAAATACATAAGGAAGCTAATCTTTTTTTTTTTTTTTTTTTTTCAAAAGACAACTATGGAAATTATCATAGGGGTGTAAGTGAAGAGCTAAACCAGAAGAAATTCAGCTTCTGCAGAATAGGTCTACAAAGCATCGGTGGAAGGCAGGCTTAAAAGTCTGCAGAATCAGGGGGAATCGCCGTACCATCTAAGCACCACTTCCGTAAGAGTAGTTCTTCTATATTTCTTCCCGACATCCATCCCCACAGCCTTCTCTCTCTTCATGAGGCAAGATTTGGAAGCCAGTTACAGCCACAAATACAGCACCCTGATATTGTCAGCTGCCCGCTTTCAAGCACTCGTCTTCCTCTACCCAGACAAAACATCCCTCACAGGGCTTCTCTGGCTTTGGGTCCCTCAGTATGTGCCCAATATTCACCAGCTCCTGCTTTTGACTTTTGGGGAATGAGGGAAAATCAGCTCACAGCTACATAACTGTGACCCAGTAACTCAGTTCTACCGCCATGAATAGCAAAAAAAAAAAAAAAAAAAAAAAATCCACTTCCATTTATTTCTTTTTATTATTAAGAATTAAATGAAAGGTTCAGTTCCTTCAAAGAGGACTGGAATAAGCCTTCCATCACGGAAACCGTAGCTATCAGAAACAAACTAAAAATAGTAGTTTCTTATTGCCCTCCCTCAGGGAGGTTCCTGTGCCCTACTGGAGCCTAACACCCACCCACACCTCCATCCCCAGTCCCCCATCCCCATCCCTCCCAGTCCCCAAAGCTACAGTAGAGGCCTCAGTGCCTCACCCCACAGAATGACCGGATCCCAGCACTATGGCTGAGCTCTTCAGTGTCACTAGGCTATGCTGCAGCCTTCACAATAAACACTTGTCTACACTTCCAGGGCTGTTAGATAAAAAGGAAATAGGCAGCTGATGTCACCACAAGACCTCTCCCAATTATTTTTTCAATGGTCTTGGGAAGCCAGAGAGGTCCCAGTTGACTAGTACTGTCTCTCACAGTATCTTTCTGGACAAAATGCCTAGAATATGGTTACATAAAAACAAGATAAAATGGGTGAACAATTGGTTGATGGGTTGGGCCCAGAGGGTTCTTCTAAATGGGGTTACATCAGGCTGGCTACCTATTGCCAGTGAGATTCCCCAGGGCTCCATTTTGGGCCCAGTCCTCTTCAATGTTCTCATAAGTGATTTGGACAAAGGACTTGAAGGTTTTTTGAGCAAGTTTGTGGACAATACCAAATTGGGTGGAGCTGTTGACTCCACTGAGAGTGGTGAAGCCTTGCAGAGAGATCTGGACAAATTGGAGAGCTGGGAATTCACCAACAATACGAACTTTAACAAGAGCTAGCATCATATTCTGCACCTGGGAAGCGGCAACCCTGGCTATACATACAGACTGAGGGACAAGATGCTGGAGAGCAGCCCCACAGAAAGGGATCTGGGGGTTTTGATCAATAGCAAACTGAACATGAGCCAGCAGTGTGCCTTGGCAGCCCAGTGGGACAACCGTATCCTGGGGTGCATCAAGAACAGCATTGCTGGCTGGTTATGGGAAGGGATTGTCCCACTCTGCTCCAAGGCAGCCTCACCCTGAGTACTATGTGCAGTTTGGGGCACCACAGTATAAGAAAGACATTAAAACTGTCAGTGTGTGACCAAAGGAGGGTAACAAAAACGGTAAAGGGTCTAGAGGGTGTAGTGGGTTTATATGGCAAGCTTTTAGTAGTGGGGTCTGCAGCGTTGGCTTCTGTGAGACGAATCCAGAGCTGCCCCTTGTTAGATAAGGGCCAGTTCCAGACTGCTCCAAAGAGACCTGCTGCAGGCCAGAGCCCAGCCAATAATTGACACTGCTTGTGCCTCTGTGAGAAGAGATTGAAGAAAGGAAAAAAAAAAAAAAAAAAAAAAAAAAAAAAAAAAAAAAAAAAAAACTTCTCTAACTTGTTAGTAATAAGGCAATAAATTTCTCTAATCTCTGTATGTTGAGCCCATTTTGCCCATGGCAATAACTGTTCAGTTATCTCCCTGTCCTTAGGCTCCACCCTTGAGCCCTTTCATCATATTTTCTTCCTCTTTCCCTTTGTTTGGGTTGTGGTGGGGTTCAGCTGCCCACCTGAGTAAAACTACCACAGAGGGGAAGATGTATGAGGAGCAGCTGATATCACTTCATTTGTTCAGCCTGGAAAAGAGGAGACTGAGGGGAGAACTCATCGTGGTCTACAGCTTCCTCACAAGGGGGAGTAGAGGGGCAGGCACTGATCTCTTCTCTCAGGTGACCAGCAACAGGACCCCAGGGAACACCTTGAAGCTGTGACAGGGAAGGGTCAAGCTGGATATGAGGAAAACATTCTTCCCCGAGAGAGTGGTCAGGCACTGGAACAGGCTCCCCAAGGCAGTGGTCAAAGCACCAAGCCTACTGGAGTTCAAGAAGCATTCAAGAAGCAAGGGGGTATCTGGGGACCCAGGAGTTGGAATTCATTACCCTTCTGGGGCCCGTCCAACCCGAATATTCTACAATTCTATGAAATAATCAATGTATCTCTGCTTTGCACTGATCTTCTGATACCAGAATCAGCAGCAGATGAATGCTACAACTGGCAAATGACACCATGTTGGGGGGAAGTGTCAATCTGCTAGAGGGCAGGAAGGCCCTACAGAGGGACCTGACAGGCTGGGTGAATGGGCAGAGGCCAGTGGGATGAGTGCCGGGTCCTGCCCTTCAGCCATAACAACCCCATGCAACGCTATGGGGAGAGCGGCAAAGGATCTGGGGGTGCTGGTCAACTCTTGCCTGAACATGAGCCAGCAGTGTGCCCAGGTGGCCAAGAAGGCCAGCGGCATCCTGGCTTGTGTCAGGAATAGTGTGACAGCAGAGCCAGGGAGGTGATTGTCCCCTCGTACTCTGCTCTGGTGAGGTTGCACCTCGAGTGCTGTGTTCAGCTTTAATCCCTCACTACAAGGACATCGAGGCCCTGGAGTGTGCCCAGAGCAGGGCTACGAAGCTGGTGAAGGGCCTGGAGCACGAGACCTGTGAGGAGTGGCTGAAGGCACTGGGGGTGTTTAGTCTGGAGAAGAGGAGGCTTAGGGGAGACCTCATTGCTCCCTACAACTACCTGAAAGGAAGATATAACAAGCTGGGGGTCGGCCTCGTCTCACCAGTAACCAGCAATAGGACTACAGGGAATGGCCTTAAGTCATGCCAGAGGAGATTTAGCTTGGAAGTTAGGAGACCTTTCTTCTCAGAAAGAGTGGCTAGACATTGGAACAGGTTGCCCAAGGAGCTGGTGGAGTCACCATCTCTGGAGGTGTTTAAGGAGAGATTGAACGTGGTTCTTAGGGGTGTGTTCCAGTGGGTGATAGCGGTGATAGGTGGGTGGTTGGACCAGATCATCTTGGAGTTGTTTCTGTGATCCTAACTATGGGGAACAAACAAGTACCAAGTTGTTTAAAAGGCCATATTACTCCATAGGAACTTCTAAGGAACTAAGGAAATGCTCCTTTCTACTAACAGAAGACAACTCAATTGCTTGTTGTCAGACTACTTCACCTTCTGGAGGGATCCTTGTAACTGGGGCCTTCGGCTTTTGATTACTGCCTCTATTACATGGCTACTTCCTAGTTCACACCCCAATACAGCAGTTACAGGTGATGCATCTGGCACACTTTCAGTAATATTTAGAAGTTATTTTACCAAAAGCTTAAGATGTAGTTTTTTCCAGGTTTCAATGTCTGGCCCCCAAAGCATCTTGCTTATACTGGAAAGTGTTGAGCACCTTTTAGAGAGTCCCTACACCAGATCTCAGTGTATCAGCTCTGCCACTTCCACAGAATACTCAACTCCCCATTGCAACTAAGTTGTTTTCCATTAAAGTAGAAAAATATCCAAAAGTAGGGTTAGGTCTGCACAGAATTTTAAAACCATTAGGTTGCCAGCAATACTACAGTAGCACATTAAAAGGGGATAAGCTTGGATTATTTGTTACACCCCAGAAGTGAGAAGCAACTCTTCACTGCAAACTGGAAGTCTACAACTTTCATTATCCAGTGTTTACCCTTGACTATATTATGCTATAGCCAAGTAGGAAGTTGGGGACCACTACAATCTACCAGCAGATGAAATGTCAAAACCTTGGCCTTCTCATGAACGATCATCTCATTCCTTGAACAATGAAGCCACATCAATTTTGCATGTTTCCTCAAGCATTTTACTTTATTGCAAGAATAACAGTTCCATTATTTCAAACTACATGGAGTATTTTTCATCACCCATAATAAAATGGCTGCCAGAAGGTAACATAGGCCATGATCAGGACAGGAAACAGAAAAATGCTTAAGTCGCTATCTATAAGGAAACCCCAAATTAATTTAGAATATATACCCTTACATCAGAACCCAGAGAGGATTTTCTTTAAAATATATTGAAGTCCTCGCATCAATTTCATGTGACCATGAGACATTAATATAAAGATAGGACAATACATGTCTACTTAAATCCTTTAGTTAGAAGTGAGAAATTTTATCAGCATCACTGAGGTAGAGCTATGCTCAAAAAAGAGAAACTCAGTGCACTAAACTACTAGAAACTAATTTGACCAGCACTATCAAAAACTTTGCTCTGAACACCACAAAAATGTGAGAGCAAAACTGATGGTGTGTGACCCACACTGGTTTGCCTCTGACCCCATTCTTCACCTCTTCTCTCACTAATCCTGATTTTAATTATCTACAAATTTGTACTCACTCAAGGCTAACACTTAATTTATCTACAGAAATTCAAATCATCCCATGTTAAAATTAAGTTTCTAAAAAGGACAGGTCTGTCAGCCTTAATGAGATCATTATTATTCATATTAAGCGTGGTTGAAAACGCATTAATAGCAAAATGCTTCCTTTCAAGAGAACCCGAAAGATACAAAGCACCACTTGCAGTTAAGCTGGCAGTTTGGGACCAGCTTGTCATATAAAACATCTTCCAGACCTATAGAATCCTGCTCTAAAGGACATTAATTGCATCCCAGCTATATTTCCTGACACAAAACAGAAGAACAGAAGACTTGAGGCTTTGCTCCCAACCTGAGAAGGTGAAGGTACTTGGAAGGACTCGTAACAGTGAAAAATTCTCATGCCATACATCTTCTTCGCATTGAACGATACAGATAATCATGCCACATTTTAAGAATTTGATCTGGGGGTGGCAGGTAAACAGGCCTACATTACTCAGTGACAGAGTTCACAATTCACTTAAGGGATGCTCTGAAACACATTGCAGAAGATGGGAAGTGCCTATGATCGGAAGGCATGGAAACGTACTCTAGTAATGAAAATGACACCTATGTATTAAGCTCCTCAGAAGTCTGAGCAGCTAACTGGAAAATTGGACTAATATTCTTAAGGAACTTCAGATATTCAGGACTACGAGAATCACTGAATCATTAAGATTGGAAAAGATCTTCAAGATCATCTGGTCCAACCTGGAGCGGATCACCAAGAGATCATTTAATTCAATGTGCTTTCCAAGATGGAGCAAGCAGTCATTGTGCAGATCCTGAGAGAAGTAAGCAGATCTGCTGTTCCTAAATAGGTCTGTTTGGCTCCTCCGGTCTGTGGCTCTTCTCAGGAACCAGAAAAGGTTCCTCTCCCACAGCTTATACAAGTGCTTCTTGGTCGATCACTACAAACACGTATTATTCTTTCCCTCTGTGTAAGAGGCTTCTCAAGAACTCTTCTTCCCCCTGTAAGGGATGTTCCAGCAATTCGTTGCTGGAACAGCAGTCAGCCACCAGTCCTTGACATGACAAGAAACAGGGGAGCATGACCATGCTCCTCACTGCCCACCATCTTGGTTCCAACTTCTACCCTGAGGTGCAGGCAGCCACGGGGCTGGGAGGCAGCAGCCATCACCCACCGAGGAGTGCTACGGCTCCAGCCGCCCCTTTTTGACACCCCCAGACCCCACTTGGCTGCCCCGCAGCCCGAGCTCCCTCTTTGCGTGGGCTTTTAACAGCGACTGGGGGCCGCGACGAGCCCACCGCCACCCCAAAATGGCGGCGGCGCGTTCCTTGTCGGGCAGCGCCCCCTGGCGCCCGCCCCGCCCCGCTCCCACTTTCCCGCCGGCCGGGCCGGGAGGAGGCAGGGAAACCCCAGCCTGGAGGCCCTTGGGTTTATGCTCAAAATGGAGGGCTCAAAGTTACCCCCAGTGCTGGAGCAAACACGGGGTCCCTCATAGAGATGTTCACAGTCCACACAGCTGGGGACGTTCAGCCAGCAGCGCTGGGTGGCTGGGGGGAAGCAGACCTGGCAGGCAGGGGCAGATCGTGCTCGTGTCCAAGTGTACTTATAACAGGTTTAAAATGATCAAAGATGGAGTTAATGCTTGAAATCATTAAGACAGCTCACCAAAATACTGTAACAGTAGGATCATAGGTGTCTGGTGTCAGTCTTGCCTGGTGTGTAGTCTATCCTTGAAGACCTCCAATTGCAGACTGCAATTGCTCAGAGAGCAAGAATCCTTCTCATGCTTTCCATCCTAATCACCACCAATTTCTCCTGCCACCTTACCGAAATCTCTGCTGCAATTCAGATCCATCAAGTCTCATCTGTTCACCACAGAGACGGAACAGAATGTTTCCCTCCTCTGCGATAGCCTCTTACAGACTTCAGTGCTTTCTCTGACTCTTCAGGGAATGATGTTTTCTGACCAAAATACTGTCAATTCACTGTCCTCTGTCACAGATCATGCTTTCCACATTGAACCTTCCCTTGTGCTCTCCCTGAGATGCAACATCTAACCCGGAGTGCTCTGTGCAGAACGCCATATACTCCAGCAGTACAAGTACAAACGCTTCAGTTATCTGATGGATTATGGTCTGTTACTATACCCTCCAGTAAAATATTTGCCTCCTTCCCTTATAGAGTAGCACTACCAACTCATATGTTGGTTTTGATCCATCATCATATCCTATATCCTTTTCTGCAGAATGGATTAGGGTTATACCCACTGAGTTATTCCCCCATCCTGCTTATGTGCAATACATAATACCTGCTCAAGTGAAGTACCTCATACTTTTTCTGCCAAATTTTATTCTGCTTCTTTCCTTCCATCCCAGTTCTCTGTCACACACACACACAGTTCTGATTTCTCAAGCTAGCCTGAACTTCCCACTTACCTCCAGTTCTCCTGAGCCCAAGAAATGTTAACATTCAGCAGCAGATATAGCAACCATCTTAGCTATCTTTTTAGCTCACACTGTCTCCATAACCCACCCTCCAAGAAGTTACTCTATTTCCATGGCAAATAAACATTATGAAATTAGTTCCCATGCATCCCTGTGCCCATTCGTATTGCTGTTTCCATTTAAGACACTTCACTGGCTCAAAATCAATGCTGTCTTGACTGAGAGATGATCTATATCATCTCTTTATAGAATCATAGAATATCCTGAGTTGGAAGGGACCCTTGATGCCCTTCTTCAACCCTATACCTTAGTTTTAAAATGTTCCTGTACATAGACAGTAGAAGTCATCCTGCAGTCTTCTGGAAATGGTGAATACTCACAAGTCTTACTGGCTTAGTAGAAATTTTAATGGCAGCAGTGCCAATGCTCCTTTTCATTGTCCTGGGCCTCACTCAACCTGCTGCCAACATCTCCTAGTGCTCCACACTTTCTGGTCCAATGAAAATTGTTAGTACTGTTCTTCCCACTCCCCAGCACACAAATATTACAGACCTACAGAGCAGAGCACTATGGAAACAATTTCACTTAAACAAGCATTCTTGATCGTGTCCCAGGCTGCAGAAATATCATCTATACATTCCATGTGCACTGTGGCACACCTGCTGTCATCTGCATCTTCGCAAGATGCCATGCTAGCTTGTTTTCTCAAGCCAAGCTAGCATGGGAAACGCTTTCTCAATGAGAAACGGCTTGAGTCAAGCTAATGCACCACAGGAGCAACAGGCACACGACCCCAAGCAGTTACCATGAGTACCAGGGCTCCAATATAAGAAGTTGGCTAAATTTCTCTAAAATTCAAGTCCAATAACTGAAATAAAATCAGTGTTGTTTTGGAAGCATTTCTGAATCAATCTGTCAAAGTTCAGTCACTTAAAACTCAATGCCCTGCTCAATCCATAGCCAGTCATTCATTTCCCTTTCTTCCTCACCTGTTAACTGCTTTCAACAAAGGACTGAGCTCCGAGAATTAAACTCTTAGCATTTTGAACGACCAGTTTCGGTGCAGTTCCATTTGCATTACCTAAGGCAGCCCAGAGCTTACAACAATCACAGGATGTGAAAGAGCCAAACTTCCTCTGCATAAGGATCCTTATGAACTATATTCTTCTTCCAAAAGAAGTGCTCAATCACCAGCCAACGTGTAATGCTTACTGGGACCTGCCTTTTTTGTTGACCTACAAGTATTTAAGTTATTATCAAAGCTAAGATTCAAATCCAAATATTCCTTGTGCCAAGAAGCTGTCACCACTGGGGATAGTTATTCTCTCCTACTCTTAAGTATTTAAAGCAAAATAAGACATGGCCAACCATGATGCCACAGGTGACACCTTGCAATATCCTTTAACCAACAGAAACTTACCTGAGACAGTCCTTACTTCAAATCTCTACCCAAGTCAAACCTAGATGTTTAAACCCTACACATCTCATATGACAGCTGTTTTGTATTGAGATCCACTCTTCACTCCCACACCCCAGTACTTGGACAACCCCAAGCATCAAACCAACTTGCATCAGGAAAATTCCTAGCAGCAGTGCTTCTGAAATTCACCACTTAAAAAAAAATCACCACATTTTCATAAAGCTGTTTAACTGTTTTGACTTCACAGTGCTGCAAAATGTTAGGAGCCATGTGAAGCTTTTTGTTAAAGCAAATAAATCACTTGGGGGAAAAAAAAAAAGTGAAGGGGGGAACCCTCAGCTGACCTTCTAGCACTCTAGATTTTAACAAGAGGTTTGGTAATTACAAATCAAAGCACTCATCCTACTGACCCTTACATTAATAGCCAACTCAATTTTTGAGCTCATTTTCAAGCCAGCAAGTACTACAGCCATGACTTCGGGGTATCTGGCTGCACACAGGTACATGGATCTGTGTATTACTGTTCAATATGCTCAATAAACCACGTTATATAGAATACTGCCTTTGTTTAATTTTTATGGTGATTTTGAGAAACCAGTAGTACGAACACAACTGCAGACATAAAACTGGTATACTGGCATGAGTTCTGAAACGAGTATAAGTACATGGTTTAATTGCACATCTTCCAGAGGTTATGTACTACCACCTGCATGTGTATTAAAGAGATATAATAAAAATGCTGCTGAAGAGGAGTTGCTTTGCATGGGCAATAGCCTTTTTTCATAGCAGTCTTACTTTGATTGATGTCAGAACACCAGATCCATTGCTGTGGGTGCTTTCAGTAACAGTTTAATAACTGCTGATTTTATTCGGTATATTATATACAGTAAATGGTCTCTTAAACCTGCTATAATGATTACATTCACCCACTGTAATAAATAATCATAACAGACACCTGGAGCTAGATCCTGGCACAGAAGCCAACCATGCAAAGCAGGCTTGTAACTGGCTTCAGCAGCTGGCTGAAGACTTTCGCAGGATAAACTGACATCTCTAGAAGTGACGGGAATTCAGCAGATGCCTGCCTCCCACCCTGTAACACATCTGGGAACAGTCATTAAGGCTCAGCACATTGAGAGCCCTACAGCTCTTGCAACACATCCTTTAGCCACACAAACTACAGCCCTTGGCACTGGGTGGTGGAGCGACCATCAGGACATGACTTCAGCTCCACCTCCCACATGAAGGCTCCTGAACTCATTTCAAGGGAAAAAGTGCTAACTACGAGCTTAGATCATTTTTTCTAACAGGTATCAGGGAACCTCTCTTGCTTTTCAGAAAGCATCCCTTGGCCTGAGCTGAGAACAAGTGCATTCATCTCAGATTTAAGTTTCATGGGAAACCACACCGCAGCTCAGGGTCCCTTGCCAGTGTTCACAGATGAGCAGTAACAGGACACCCAGAGGGTGTCACCTGAAAACATAGTAGCATGCACTCATTACCAGAGGCCTTTCTCCCCCCACCTTAAAGCCATCCACTTTCTTCTAAAGCATCTTCCCCCCACCATGCCTCAATGCCAGGTGTCAAACTCGAACACAGGCCACAAGGGTCCTTGGGATGACTTGCAGCACAACTCCAACAAAATCCTCCAGCAGCTTCCAGCTGCAGCTGGGGATGCTCTGCCTTTGGTGCTCTTCTGCTGCCATCTGCAGGGTCTGCCTCAGCTGCAGCACTCTGCCTGCTTTTGCTCTTCGCTGCTGGCAGCCAGCAGACCCAGCCCTGTGGCATATGCTGAAATACACCGATAGTCACACCTTGTGCTCCTGACCCATCTCAGGAAATAGGGACACTTCTGAGCTGACACTGAAGAGGCTTAGGTTTTCAGCAGAAAAAGACACCAACATAAGTCTAAGTCCTTGCAAAGTGTTCAGTTTTACATTGTGTGAGAAAGCAAAGATGCTCTGTCCGTCCCTTATCCCACACCTACACTGAAAGCAAGTTGTGGGACGAAGAACAGTTACCCACATAGACTACACAGAAGCAGGGGGAATCACTGCCTCCAAAAATTAAAAAGTATTACGGTGCCTAGGAGAAGTTGCATCATTTTATTTACATTAGTAATGTTTTCAGCTGCACAAGCTATAATAAAGGTTGGAATACAAAAATAATCAGATTTTTTGCTTCACTGCACAGGCAGATCATCCTTACAGACAAAGAAGTGTTTTTCACACACAGCTCTCCACACTTTATACAGATGCACTACATTTTGAGGCATTCATTTTCTTTCTTTACCTTTCACCAAAGCATCAACTAATGCAGCAATCAGAATGCCAGATGAGAACAAAGAGGTCTGAGCTAGAGGAGAAGATGCAAATGTAACAAATCTTTGTTCAGTTAGAGGACTTCAAAGGTACTAGTTTCTTGTTACAAAATAAATTGGATATTGAGTTTATGCCTGTGAAGAGCAGATATGCTAGAAAACACTGCTCATTCAGTCAAGGGTCTACTTTCATATCTTGTACCGTCTCCCTATTCTTTCCCTCAGACAGATCCTTTTCCTAACCCCAGACTGACAGGCATTATCATGCTCGTACACCAGCAAAGCTGACTCCATCCTGCCTCTCAAGCATCCATCTGCACACAAAAGGCAGTGAGAGCACATTGTCTGTTCTCCACAAAGCTGCTGCAGCGAGCCCTCCATCAAGCAGCCCAGACAGGGAGGCTGATTTCCCTGTTTGCCAGTTACCATCACTTCTTAGTCTACCATTTGAATACTTTTGTTCCAAGAGCTATTGCTTTTTCCATGCGTAAAGACAACCTGTTTCTTTCCAGGCAACATCCAAAGCTCTCTGGGAATCAGCTAGGAAATATATATTTTTTTTTTTGTGACTAAATGTGAAAATACTGAAAATGTAACTTGGCCCAAGTCCGCTTTGGCCAGCCATAGCTTTTCAGGTACTTCTGAGACACCACCATTTCCTAATCTCATTACAGAGATAAGTGTCCACAGATGTTCACGTTAAAAAGGTTTCTCCCATATTATGCAGGTACAACTCAAAGTTAGTTTTTCACCACTCACCCCAGCACAACTTCAAGAACAGGGATGAAGGTCCTCAGTCTAAAGAGAAAGCACATTTAGAAGTATTCCCTGTAGCCCAAAACAGTGAAGAACAAATGACCATTAAGCTTTTTTTCATCTTCACCACCTGAGGGCATTCTCACATCACCTGTCTCCACGGGTAGCATCACCAGAAAGCATCTGTGTCCATTTTAATAAGCTTACAAAAAAAAAAAAAAAAGCAATTACTTTATGAAAGAAAAAAAAAATCAATTGAGCTCTGGAAAAGCCTTTGAAGGACAATACTCAATGCAATTTTTAGAAGCACCAATGTTACGACATTTGGTTTATGTACTTTTGAAAACCTAAACGTGTCCTGACCAGTCCCCTGCAATGCTGTTGCAGGCATTCGTTGTTGAGCATGACCACGTGCAAGAAACCACTGCAAGCAGAAAACCCAGAGCTCCACTCACACTCCAGAGCAGACACGAGGCACAGACAGAAGGAGAGTTCAACTCTGCTTCATTTCCCAGGTTTCTCTTCCAGGGTAAGGAAGCTACCAAGCCTAGCCACCAAGATCCTGAAACAACACAGGGCTCTGTTTGGAAAACAGAAGAGCATCGTCTGTGGAAGTCATTTTTCCCAATTAACTCAGACTTCTCTGGCCCAGCTACAGGGATGACTCAGATGTTCACAAAGTAGCTGCTTAGCTGTAGCACATTTAAGATAAAGTCAGGGCCAGTTTCAACTTTCCTTAATGTGCCAGGATGTCATTTGTGGTGATCAGGGTCATCAACAAGTTGAGTCACTGCTGAAGCAGGGCCAGATGCCTCTGGAGGAAATAACCTCTGAGTCAAGGGTGCGATGGACAGGCATGGCAGGCACGCTTGGCACCCACGCACTTGTACAATTTGCTCATGTTTGAGTCAGCAGCACACAGTCACAAACATCTCTTATTGCAAAGATTGTTTTGCACTTACCAAGCACTACTAACAACTTTCTTCCAGTTATCCCAAGATATTAACACCTCCCATGCTGTGGGAGAGTGAGGATATGGACATTTATGGAAGGATGTTATGGAAGATGAACAGTAGTATTCCACACATCCCCCAGAAACCAAATACAAGACAGAACATCACTTGCTCCACCTTCCTCATTTGATACTTATACTACCCAATATTACCATTAAAGATCACAGATAAATGGATAAACTAATTGTTAGCACTGCCATTGTTTGTTGCTGTTACATCTGTAGTACAGGGAACTTACTGTCTCCAAGGTGTACAGCATTTGTTGGATAAGGGTTTGCTTTCATACCTAACATGGCTGAGATGATCAGATTTGCTTTTGCAATTCCCTGGTGGAAGGTGGTAGATCGTGCTATAAGCAGTGAGACAAGCTAGAGCTTTGGGAACTGTGTCCTCTGACACCCGACCTGCAGTGCTGCTACCAAACAGATTCAAGTTGTAGGAAAGCATCTCAGATGCACAGGGTGGCCAAAGTCTCTGCTACTGAGCTTTGCAAATTAGAGAAGTAAACAAATATTAATAAAAGCTACTGCAGTATAATATTTACTCTGTCCTTGTTTGAAAAATCTAATCTATTAGAGCTCTTGGTTTACTGAAAAAACTCTACTGTATGTTTAGAAGTACCAACGCTTCCGCAACATCTGTGACTGGTGATTCAATGGTGGCAGCATTTCCAAAAACGTACTCCCTTACACTAACAGCTCTTCCACCACAAAACACAGATGCCCACAGTGCCATTTCATCTTACCCGACCTGGTACCTGCTATCAAGCAAGCTAGTCATCACAGCTGTTTGGTGGTCCTTTTATTTTATTTCTGACATGCAGATGTTAATTCAAATAAGGACCCATGAGGGAGCAGATTGGTACACAAATGAGCAGCCCAGCAAGCCCCTACTTGCAGTATCTGTTGCAAACAGGCCACTAGAGGCCAGACTCTGCTCACTCAGTATCCCTGCATCACCTGAGATACACAAGACCCTCTAAGAGGCAGCACTTATTTCCCATGCATGATATAAAACAGGCAGCTCTGCATGTTACAAGATACCACCGACACTCACCTGATCCAGGCGAGTGAGAGCTCAGCTGAGCTAAGAGAGAAACTTTTGCTCACCCTCACTGCTGCCCATCCCACCCCAGGTCCCAGCAGAGGTTCTGGGAAAGTCCTAACCCAAATCCTGCAGCTAAGATGTTGTTGTAAGCTCTGGGGTTGGAGCTGCTGTGCTGGGGGAAAGGGAGAGCACAACTGCTAACCCAAGAGGGAAGGGCTTACAGGGGGCCCAAGCACTGACAGGTTATGGGAGTAGCTTTTGGCAGCATGAAAACCCACAGCTGGGGCCTAGGTGCAGCAATGTGCCTGCTTGCTCAAGAGGAGTACATCAGGAAGGTCTTGTCATACACAGGATTAGCTGTATCTGTTGCCTGCAGCTGGACACCCTCCTCCAGGTACATGCCCCAGAGGAGCAAAAGCAAAGTGGACAAGGCCCAGGCTGGTGCCTTCCACCACAGGGACACAGCTATCTCTCTGTGCCTGGCCCAGGCAACTGCAACCACTTAAAGGACCACCAGCATAAGCTCTTTGTATAAAATCAAATTCTTTGCATTTCCCACACTCTTCTCACAGCCACAGACAGCAAAAATGCAGCCTGGACTTAGATAAAAGAATGCAGAAGAAAATGCAATCAGTTATATGGCAGAAGCTGAGAAAAAAAAAAAAAAAAAAAAAAAAATGAAAAGATTAAAACCTGGTTTCCTTGTTTGGGAGGTAATCCTCACAAGAAAAGATGAGTGCTGAATAGAAGACAACACAGTGAAATGGTATCAGCCATCAACCTACAATAAGGAATGACGCTGATTGTTTAATTAAGAAAGTGCTTATTAATCTAAGTCAAAATTTATTATTAGATCATAGATAAACTGCTGGCAACATCTTGCATCACAGTTGCATTTTGGTCCTGCTATCTCACATAAACCACTGAACATACAATGTAAGTTAATTAAGCACCAACTACACAGTTTTTCACTCTGTTATGTTCTGTAACATTTCAATTAAAGATTATCTTGGGCATTTTAAAGCCACTATGTGGAGAACTCTAATCTTCAGTTTGATTAATAATATAATTTCTTTCCATGGTGTTTCTTCCAGCAGCATGCACTTACACTAGTTTTAAAAATACCCCAAAGTATTCCACAATGCTAGATCATGTAGCATGTTCTTATTACCAGAGTACGATAAACTATATTAAAGTTATTGCTATAGATCATGCATAGTTCTCATTAAAAGTGTTGGAAGGGTTCAACTGATTAATTTCTACATAACAGAGCATTTGAACACTTAGGAAAACGTCAGAGACGTGAAATTTTGAGTCTTCTTTTAGGGAGGCTGAAAGAAAACCTGTTCCATGTCTGATGCCATCGTGTAATACAGTTACCAATTTCACTTTGTAACTTGAAAAAGCCCACACTAGCTTTGATAAACCTTATAAGTATTTGGGGAAAAATGGAACAGCAGCAAACTCATGCTTTTATTCACGAGCCAGACTGTAGCAGAGCTACGTGATGGGAACAATGAACACTGCTTGCAGAGCTTGTGGTGACCCTCTCAGAAGAGCACCCATCATGAAAACAGCCTCTCTCTCAGTTAACATTGCAAGGACAGAAAATGAAACTCAAAAACGTATTACCAGGTGAGGATGAGACAAGAACACAGCTAGTGCTTGAGGAAAGAGAAGAAATGTTGTCCCAAGCAGACAGATAAATCCTGGGCACCTCCACCACCAAACCAGTTTTCACAAAACTCTCCCTCCAGTTGTTTTCCAACAGCACTAATTCAGTCTGTGGCCAAGATCTACAAGACACCTGTTACCCCCTGTGGTGTTACCTGTTTTCATTTATTCTCAGGCCTTACCACTGAAGCGTAGTTCCCACGCTCCTTCCCTCAGGTAGGTATGTGTTTTGCATTTTACCGGGCAGCACTGCAAGCTTCTCCTCCAGCCCCACAGGCCAGATCCACCTTGCAAGGACATCAAGCAGCCAGCCAGAACAACTGCCAGAAAGCATCATGGAGTAGCAGGATTAACACCAGCCAGGCTGGCAGCAGTCTTGTGGCCTTTCAAAAAAAAAAAAAAAAAAAAAAAAAGTGGTTGGAAACAGAAATGCTGACATACCAATAGGCCAATTCCTGCTCTTACCCCTGCCAGAGTGATTCTGAAGAATATTTATCAATATGGTGATAGGGCTTCATATATAAAAATATATAAAAGCATCAGGGTTGCAGTAGAAATAGCTTTAAAGGAATGCTTTGCTCTTGAAGTTAAGTGCTTTCTCCCCCCAAAACTAAAACTCACCCAGTCCCGTAGCAACACACTCTTGCCAGCCCTGATTTATTTATTTGGAAGGGACGGGGGGTGCCAGGGCAGCAGGGGTGGATTTTTGCAGCAAGAAGAGCTTCACTGTCCTAAATTTACCAGAGCTCTGGCCTCTTTTAAAGTTTGAGGAAATACTAATTCACTTAATGGGAGGAATTGGATAACATTTCTAGTTGTAATAATTTTTTCCTGGAGCATTTGAGCTGATCACAGTTCTCTTCCATTTCTCATCCCCCAAAAAAACAGGGTTGAAGCTTCCATATATATTGAGTTCTGCCACAATGATTACAAAGATACTTTAAACACACACACAGTCTTTATCCTTAGTAAACTAGGTAGAAAACCAAGATACAATTTAAGGGCTTCTTTTCCTTCCTCCTTCTGGAGAAAAAAAGAAGTAGTATTTAACAGGTTTTTCTCTTTCCTCAAAGAGGTAGGCCTGAGCTTAACTACATTAAACACTTCAGTATATTCACTTCACAGCACATACATAGTGCTTCATATTTTAAATCTCTTACATTTCGTTTTACATCCCAGTCTTTCCTTCAATGCATAGCTTCGTAGAAAATATTCTGAAGAGCCCAGAACATGCAGTGCTGCCACATTTGGTGGCAGTTAGCTGTCACTTGCTAGAACCAATGCCATTGAGAAATTAGAGTGAAAAGGTGAGGTAACAGTTTAGAAAAAAAATCAACCAGCTCATTTGTTCTTTCACAACCAAGGTTATTTTTTCCTGTGGTATCAAAAGTTATAGGCTCTATTTGCCTTTAAAAGATGGGCTTCTGTTTGTCTGCCAACACCTGCTCACTACAGCTCCAGTACAGACACATCGTCATCAGGAAGACTGTCTGCCATCATGGCCTCAAATGATTAAGATCACTAATGACAGGTCCCATTCTTCACTCACAGAGCGAGACAAAAGCCTCTAAAAATATGTATTAAAGAGCTCATTGTTCCAGCCAGAAGAACAGAGAAGGCAGAGCTGCAATTAAAAGACAGAGTAACCTACTAGCCAGGAGTCTCACCTTTTCCCTAGCTCCAACAGAGTTAAGCAGAAGAACCTGTTCTGCTCTCCTCAGTCACATTATTTACTTTCTCATTTTCCTTTTCTATCCCATTCACCCTTCCAGCACACTCAAGAAAAGAATTATCTGCTTAACAG
Organism: Aythya fuligula; assembly: GCF_009819795.1. Classification (NCBI taxonomy): domain Eukaryota; kingdom Metazoa; phylum Chordata; class Aves; order Anseriformes; family Anatidae; genus Aythya; species Aythya fuligula. Next base: position 90,421,973 of record NC_045559.1, on the reverse strand, counting down.
CTTTGCATTGAGTCCTACCACAACAGCGAGCTCTCTAGGTAATGGTGAGTTCAATAGGTATACAGCCCTGCTTTAACAACACAGGCAGTCTCCTGTTCAAAATTACAGGAGAAAAAGACAGAACAGCACACAATATTTTTGCTTCCTTTTTGTCTACACATCTGTAAGAACCACCATAGAAAAAAAAGCTTTATTTGAAAAAAAAAAAAAAAAAAAAAAGATCTAGTAAGCCACATACAGAGTAGGTATATGTATATAGTGCTCTTTGTATTTAATCATCTATAGAGAAAGAACAAGCAAGTTTCTTCCATTTTGGATAGAAGCTGTAGAAAAGCATATATCATAGAAAGGCCAAGGGCCTGCATTTGTACCCTGCAGCACTAACTTCAATCAGTCTGAATTTGCTGGGTCTGCAGTAGAGGCAGGGAGCTTTTTCAGGAAACGGCACTAGAACCTACACAAGAATGAAGTTTAGTGACATGCCATGGATTTTCAGCTAGATGAAAAAACAGTCAAGTAACTACAGTTTACTAGGGAATGTAGATGCCCAAGAATCTCTTTGCATTACGTAATTTTGTACCATATCTATTCCAAACACGACCCACACTAAACATTTTAACCAAGAGCAACCAAGGTGAAACAAGACACCAAATCAGATTAAAGGTTCCTTGTCACCTAAACACTTAATTTTACAAGTTCACAAGAGCTCTAAAATCATAGCCATAATTCTTGTCATTATTTACTTAAACACATGCCTGCCTTTCGACAGCTAGCATTGCATGCTTAACAAGGCATTTTGTTCCTAGTAAATGACTTCCTGCTTGCAGGTATAGGTATCAGAACACCTAAGACTTTGCTTCAGTGTTTGAAGACTTACCAGTTTTATCATCAGTTTTGCACTTGATAGTTTCACTCCTATTCCATCTGAGTTTTGTGGTTGTTTTTTCTTTTTTTTTTTTTTTTTAAAAAGTGTAAACTGTCATTGCAAAGAAGTAGAGCTGTGCATGTGCACAAACTTCTCTGTGTACAGAAACGTATGTAAGCATGCATAGCTCATCTGTAGGTTTCCACAAGTGTGCAATCACACAGTGTCTTGTGTTTTCAGAAGGCTGTATCATCTGTTTCTCACAATCTGAAACACTGCTGGGAGAAATGCCTTCTTTTTGTGCATTTTATGTTTCTTGCCAAGTTCGCCATTTTATCTGGATGTACAGAACTTCAAAGAAGAACTCCCCCGAACAGACTCTGCTTTTTATTCTTGGCAGGTTATTTCAAATGGGGGTTAATAAGCTATTAGTTCCATTGATTAAAGCTATACTACCTAGGCTTTATTTACTTGAGCTTCAGGGGAAATTTTGCAAAATTCTTTCAGTCTTGTCTGTGTAACAGGATCCCACTTCAATTAGTATTAGATAGTATCTCTACCATCTGTACCCAGGTTTCCATTCTTCCAGAATACCAGTAGTATTGCTTTAAAATTACTTTTATTTTCTGCAGCCTCGATTATTAAACTCAGAATCAGACACGCAGTTTTCTTCAATTGCCCAGCAGTCACTGCAGCTGGTTTTACTAAAAATCTTCTATGGAGAGGTAGTCCTTCTCAGAGTCCTCATGAAAGCATCATTACAGACTCCTTTTATTTAAAAAATGTGATCAGTGATGTTTGATCAGAAAATGAAATTCCCAAGCCATTAATTACAACTCCCAATGCCTTCTATAAAATGGGGGTAGTGTCCCAGTGCATCCAGGCAAGTGAAGCAACTGCATTGGGGCATTTGAGAGTTTTGAGGGATTGAAAGCAGAAATATGCAGAAAGATAATGAGGAACAGCAAGTATTCTTCAAAGATATTTTAATACGAGGCAAGCTAAATGAAGTGGCCACATGATGCCAGCATTGTCTGGGAAATGAGAAGGCTCTCTAGTCCCAAAAGAAGTGCACATGGGTTCTTCTTCTAATCAGATTTCTTTTAACATGCACACATCTGCCATCCCAGCTCCAATCCTGTTGTAACTTTTTGATCCAGCTTCTTGCAGCCTGTGTAGTCTACCCCCTGACAAGTGCGTAGCCCCCCTTTTACACTTAAGTACTACAGGGTCTCATCAAGTCTGTGCTTAATGAGCAGAGCACAGCCTGTTACTGAGCAGAGCACTTCCAGCCCATGCCACAGCTATTTTCTCCTTTCCACAACAAGCATCAGTTTGATCTTTCTGCTTTTACACAAGGAATTCCCACAGCATTGCCACCTCACCTCTTTTTTAGCATAATGCTGAATGGATGTTCAGTGTTTTACTGCCAGCCATTACAAATTTTGATCTGGATCATAAGAAATGAGAATAATAGGGGTGTTTATTCCTCTAAAATTAAGTTCCTCCAAAAATATTTCCCCCGCCCTAAAATCCTATTTCAGAAATATCTTTGAAGTAATGTCTAAGATCCTTGCTCCCTTCCATGAGATCCCCTATTCATCTGTGAGATGTACGCATAACCCTGTGATTTTCCCTTCAGTGCTGAAAGCCTTCAGAGAAAGCAAGAGAAGAACTGATGAAGGCATATCAGGAAGAGATGCAGCCATGGTCGAGGCACTTGGAAAAGCCAGATGGAAAGTGTGACCAGCAAGCCTTGTACTCCAGCAGATGAACTGCATATGCGGTATGGTTTTTAAGGAAGCAGCCAGCTGCTTGTGTAACAAACTACATGTTCTGCTTTGCTAACCCACTGATTGGGCCACTAAGTCTCAACAGCTTCTAGCAAAACTAGATCTTCCAGCATCAGCTATTTAGTCTCCCTGCTAAGAGACATTGACCTGAAGAACTCAGGAGGGGTTGCTAGACTGATTAAAGGACTTGCTAAGGTCTTTTTCCTTTTTTTTTTTTTTAAATATGGAAAAAGACCAAACATTCACCTCTTTAAAGTACTGGTTATCATTTTAAGAACGTTCTTCCCGAGGCATTTTGTGTGCTCCTATGCCCACACTTGTACATAGGAGCCTTTCACCTGGAAATGGTATATTTCACATTTTTGTATGAGTGCTTTCAAGATGCATGCCAATTGGCAGACCAGCTACACAACTTGCCCTACTCAAACCAAGCCTTGCTCCAGGGTCTGAGCTGTCACCAAGCTCCAGACAACCACACTTGTCTGCCTTCCCTCTCCCCACAGCAGGATCCTGCTTTGTCTGCCTCCATCCCTCACCATGGCATACTGAAACAACAGCAGTACAAACACCAGCTCTTTCCAGGAGGAAAATACTAGCAAGTTTAATTCAGAAAAACAGCACTTCCAAGCATTATATTTTAGAGTACAAATATGTAACACCCAAGTCTGGCATAAAGCAACCACCATCTTACACAAGAAGCAATATTTCCCTCAGAAAAATCTTCAGCAGAAATTAGATGGAGTCTCCACACAGATAGATCTAGCACCCCAGCACTCCTGTCTCTCTGTACCAAGCAAGATGTTTTCTACTGCTCACAGCCCTGCTGACCCCAAGCCACACAGCCTGGTACACCATGAGTTCATCATGCCAGACCAAACTCAGGGGCCCGTGACTGTGGAGACTGCACAGGTATTCCCCATCAGTGCAGTGGGAGGATGAAGCCCTCATGGAATGATAGAGCAGCTGAAAAATATTTACTTCCTTTTCCTTTCCTCAATACATGCCCTAGTGCCACAGCAGAAGAGGCTGTTTGAAAGAGGAAAATACTGGAGAAAGCTGGCCACCACTAGTCTGATACCCACAAGCTGTTCCCTCATCCTGCAAGGGCAAAAGGCACCTGCCTGAGTAAAGAGAGCCTCAATCCAGCTGGTTCACATTCAGCATTACCACCAATGACCCAGCTGCAGCACTGATGCCATAATACCACAGCTTATCTTTGCTACTCCTTAAAAAATAGTGCAAGCAGCACGTTATCTTCAGGTTTTTTTTAATTCAAATATATATATTCTTTCTCAAGGGTGGAATAAGCCCATGTTAGAGCACTGATCCATCTGAATTCAGATAGGATCTCTACATATCACAGTCCTTTTCCACAAGCTGAGCATACAAGAGAGGAACTGGGGCCAGTGGTGAGGCAAGAGAAGGCCAATCCTGGGTACCCTACACCTTACAGGCTTATCCTACACACCAAGGCCCTTTCCTAGCCATCCCAACAGCAGTGCCAGAGTACAGCAGCACAGCTGCTCCATCAGCCAGAAGGACAGGAGCACAGTGATGCCCCCATCCTGCTCATCATCCCCTGCAGGCACCAGCTTGCAGCAGGGACTGACACAGCCCTCGGAGGCCCCAGGTGCTGAAGCACCAGACTACCCATCACCTTCCCCCAAGAAAGCAACCTCATCACCTCTCTCCAGCCTCTCTTCAGCCATTTCTCAAAGAAACAAGCTAGCTTGCCTTTCTAAGGCTAATATTGCAGTGCTGCAACAGGCAAGTGTACTTGCCTACAGATGAGCTGCATCCAGCTTGGAGGCAGATCCCACATCTCCTGGACAGCCCAGACATACATTTATGCCAGAGAATGGTGCAACAAAGCTGAGGGACCTCAGTGTTCCTTGGCTGCTGCTCATCATTCCTCCAAACCAAAGTACATACATTGGCTCCTCCTCAAACTTTTTTTTTTTTTATATCAAAGAACAACACTGAACTTAAGCATATTAAACCCCCTCTACCACAGAGGCATCATCTGTGAAATCAGGGAAAACACTTCCAGGAGCTGCTGGGAAGACCATCAGTTTGTTCACAACACAGAAATCCAGCACAACTTTATTTATTGCCATTACAAATCAAGCACTCGTGCTATTTAATTTACCCAGACATTTTTGGTTCCATATTTCAAGCATTTGAAACAACTTCAGTTTTTAACCAAGCCTTTAAAATGTCATCGGGAGGACTGGTTCTCAGCAAGGCTAGATGATCCTGTTCCTCACAAGTCTGAAGAAGGGACATAATTAAAGTGTCTGTGAAGAGTATTACAATCACTTGAAGCTTATTGTCTAGGACTCAGTACCACATAAATGAAGTTGCAAGTATGGAAAAGAGTTTTTGCATCAGAAGTTGGAGTATAGGTCATAACACAGAAGTGTCAGCACCTGCCTTTTATTCATGTAATGAAGAGCAGAAAGCATATCTTAATTTGAATATCTTTGAAAAAGTTGTATGCTTTTTTGGTTAGAAAAAGTTTGATTAAAAGTCACAACAACAAAAAAAATTACTCATTTATGAACTGAAATTCAGTTACTCCTTGTATGAAACTTTTTTCTAAAAATCCCAGAAATGCAAAGAGTAAAAAAAAAATTCCAGATAATTTTTTCTCACCACATTTACTAACCCCAACCATTGAAGCAGATAAACCTCCTCAGTCTCTGCTTGTCATTTAAGTCACCAATCTACTCCTTGAAAAAGGAAATAAATGAAGAGTTCTCGGTCTTCCCTGGATATTAGATGGAACTTCACAAGCCAAAGAAATGCTGATCCTCACTACTAAGTGGTTCACTCTTGCTTCAAGAGGGGAAATTTTAACAAAAAATATTTACAAAGCATTTTTCTTATCTACACCCTTAGTAATTAATTTCAAGCATCCTTATCTAGACTACAGTAGAGCTTTCAACAGCACTGAAACAGAGAACACTTGAAATTGAGATGTTTCCTAATAGTTATTCTGGTCCAGATAGCTACATGTTATGCTTAAGGTTATGATAAGTATCTCATCTACTACACACAAGCATTTATGAAATGTACATATTTTCATACAGCTATGTGGCAGATGGCTATTTGCTCATAAAACATGACTAGATTGGCACTGGAAGAGAGAAGTGTCCCTTACCATATCACTGTATTGCTTCAGTTTCCTGGCAAAGACAGCTAATAAAATATCATCAGCCAAAGATGGCTTGCTGAGTTTCTGAAAACAACTTTTTCTCTCATTAGTGACTTGGCAGACCCTTACAAATGATGCCAAAGGAATGTAGAGATATCAGGATCCTTATGCAATTCCAGGACATAAATCACATAGCTTGCAGACTGCTGGGACCACACTGTTCATGAATCGCTCAGCACAGCCAGGTCCCAGACCCGTACTGCCAAGCAGTGACAGTGTCTAAGCGTGGAGGTGGCCTCTCTGTCCTGCCCAAATCCCACCTGGGAAGCAGGTGACATCAACTGCAAAGCAACAGCAGGCTTGACTGAGCTGCTGTGAGGCTGGTGACCACCTCGTGTCCAGGCCAGGAGCTGAGCCCTCTTCCTCACATGCAACCCATCTCCAAGGGTCAGGGCTCACAAAGGCAGGGGAGAAGGGAAGTGGGAAACAACATCGTTCATAGAGGTTACATGTAGTTTTAAAACGTTGACTCATGGGGAGTTCCCTGTGCATGCAGGGAGCACAGTAAAACCACAGGACCATAAGAACACAAAGCCCCTTAAGTGCACAAATTTCTGGAAAGTGACTTACTGAAAGTCAGGTTATTGTGGATAACCCCTGAGAAGAGAACTGGGAGCAGCGTCACGCTCACTTGCCTTGCTCTTCCCTCCACCAGGGTACCTGTTTATGGCCATTATGCAACAGGACAGAGGTCAGATGAGCCTGTACAGCTCCTTTAGGTGTGCTCACCATAGCATTAACAGATACTTGCACAGAACAGAAGAGCTTCCAATCCTGACCTTCAGCCGAGCTCCCGGTGGCCAACCTGCACACAACACATGGACAGGGGAGCTTTAACCAGGTACAAGTAGGGTTACACAGGGCTCCAGATTTAAAACTGCTCCATCTCTCCCTGATATATCCAGACCACAAAAAAAAAAAAGTTTCTGCCCTCATCACATGCCAGGTAGCACAGCCATGCACATAGCACATCTCCTGCTCTGACTAGAGCTACCTACCCTTACAAGTTCATCCGCCACTAAATAAGGTGACTTATTTATATAAGGTGACTTCCAAAACCAGGACTAAATTCAGATAGTATTCTCATCATGGATGAGCAAGCACACACTGATTTGTCTTTAGATCCCTCAGCATCTTCAACCAGAAAAGTATTTCATATGGCATGCGTTAACATAGGGCATGTGTCCATTCAGGTGTGAAAAGACTGACATTTTTTGAGATGACTGGAGGCAGTATTGATTTCTCTGCCAGGAATCAATGTTTATGACTGGCAGTAGACCCAATCATTTTCCATTAACGACCTGACAATCCTGAAGTGTGACCCTGTTATGGCAGGCTCTGCTACAATTTGTTTACACAGGTGCATCTCCACCAACTACATTTTTGTGGCTGTGCCTGCTACAGTGCCATGTGGCCACAACTAATATCCCAAGTACCACAAAAAGGAGCAAGACATCCCACGGCCATACCACCACAGCATCATATATGTGTACCATATGCTCATGCACACTCCTACCCACTAGCCAGGCAGCAGTCAAGCCCTGAAGATAGGGGCAACCCGAAGGACCTTCTCCATAGTCAACAGCAGTGGAACAAGCTGTAACCACTTTGTGGGCATAAAGCTTTTTTTTCTTTAAGCCTCCAGAAACAATCCTGTCACTGTTTTAGAGCAGCACAAAGAGACACCTGAGCCAAGACAGCCCCAGGCATCTGCATGGCTCATGCCTGGCTGGGGCTTGAAAGCCATCCAGCTTTGTGCGTGCAGACCCACACCCCAGCACTGCCCCACTGGTGCAATGATGGTGCCTCCGGTGCCAGCACCGACTCACGCAAAGCCAGTCAAGACATCTCTGCATGCCTGGCCCCATCACGCCTGTAACTCTGCAGGCCTAGTCCTGCAGTAGGTGTAGGACATGCAGCAATTTGTGAACTATGATCTAGCTCTGAAGGATACGGCCACAATAAATCCATGTTTTATTGTCATGAGGTCTTCCAAACCATCACTGACATCCTTTTAAAATGTTAATTGCTGCCCCTTGGAACAGCAAAATCCTAAGAGCAACAGCTGTGGCAGCAGAGGAAAGATCCCTACACCAAGCAGCCATGGGCAAGCAGCTGCACAACATGCTGCCAGTGCATTTGCAAAGGGGCCTGCTCCTGGGGGAGAGAAAAAGAAGAAGCAGAAGCACAGACTTGGTCAGGAAAAGGGAGAACAATGTTGGTCAAAACTGGAATTTCCATTTTCTTTTATCATAGTTGGACCAAAGCCAAAGGCCTTCCATGCACAGTGTACATCAGCCTAGTGAACCAGACAGCAAATTTTTTAAGAGCTTCCAGACCTATTCCATGCACACAGATAATCCATAGGCTAACTTTCATGCATAAAGTTCACAAAACATTTGAATTTGTTTAGTAAGGAAACAAGCAGCCCTGTGCTGAACACAGAATTTCCCGGCACAGCAGTGACATTATTATTTGTAAAAGCTTCTCTGTTTTGTATCTTTTTAGCCCAGGACCAAGTTATTCACAGAGCCTAGAAACATGCTCTACCAGTGAGTGGAGCTCTTTCTGCAGTACCAAAGCTAAAGCAAGCTCCAGCTGGGGTTGGAAGCAGACAGAACTCATTTCCCACATATGACAAGTATTTATTTTGCTCCTCCCTTTTCCACTATCTGTTCTGAAAAATACCAGTCTTCATTACAGAAGTTGTTCAGCTTTTTTAATGGATTAAGTTAAAAAGCAGTTTAAGAGTAGCAATCCATTCTCAGTGTTTTTCAATGGTATGAATTGGTTGATATCAGTCTGCAAATAAAGGAGATTGGTGTTGGCTCCTTAAAAGCACTACACGTTTAGTACCAGTATAAAACTGGATTCTGGCAAACTTGCCTATTTTTTCACATCAAGGAGGAACAGACAGTGTCTACGCATGCCACCCATGAAGGTAAAATAGATGTTTAAAAATATGGTATCACTTCAGATATGTGCAAAGTATGGGTCAAAAGCAGTTCAGAAGCCATCATTCACTCTTCACATCAGCAATATCTATGGAAGTGGTCACATTTCATAGCCCAAGAACTGAGAACACAAGTATTCTGAAGTCAAGCTACAGCATGCAAACGCTCAAATGCAACATTTTAAAGCCTCTGAAAGAATCCCAGTCATGGAAAGGGAAAGCAAATCACTGCAGTGCTATCACAGATAAAAATGCTACAAAACAACAGAATCAATGACTCAATATAAATCTACAAACAAGCTTTTCCTTTGCTTTAAAGTCTTCCCATAACTACACTTAACTATCCAGACATCTCTTAAATACTACTTAAGAGGGGACAGAAGGTGTTAATCTGGAAAAAAAAAAAAATGGGCTGTTGAGGAAAGAGCATATTTATGCTTCAATTCCCATAACAATTCAAGGAAAAAAAATCGATAGGTCTATAGCTATACAGCATCTTAGGTCAACGGAGAGTTAAACAACAGGAATGGGTCATAGTTTATTTAATGAAAAAATGGGAGGAGAGTACTTGGATTACAGTCAGCTCATAGAGTCAAGACAACTTCCAGCTTTTCTTAAGAAATGAGGTCAAACTTTTTTCCTATCTGAAGAGCTGATAAAAAATATGGCTTTATTGTCTGGTTGCAGAAGACAGATTGACACAGGTCAGACAGACCTTTACTCCACTGTGATTCTGGGTAACCTGTGCTTGCCTCTCCCATCATCTCAGCCCATGCTGATCTTTCTGTCTCCACCATAAGGTGTTAGCAGAAAGCAGATTTTCAGGGCAATAGATACTTGAGGTTGGACGCACGTGAGATAAAGCAAAGCTTCCTTGGATAAAGAAGGCTTTCCTGAGTCATGTGGGTTTTCTTGGTAGAAGACTTGAGATTATATTTTTTTCAGACGTTGGAACAGGTTGCCTAGGGAGGTGCAGGAGTCACCACCCCGGGGATGTTTAAGGAAAGATTGGACCTGGTGCTTAGGGACATGGTTTAGTGGGTGACATGGGTGGTAGGGGGATGGTTGGACCAGATGATCTTAGAGGGCTTTTCCAGCCTTAATGATTTTATCTAGGCATCAGTATGCCCATCAAGTCACTACTTTGACCAGTCACCTTCAGAGCTCTGGGCTTTTTAAACTGCTTCAATGACATTGTGACAAGGAGGAGACAAAAGCAAACTCATGGACACAAGGATGGTAGGGAACAACCAGTGGAGAAATGAGGTCTCAGGGTTTGCTTCATCAGCCAGCTAAAGAGACAGGCTGGTGGCAGGATTTAATGAAGCTACGCTCCCTCCACCCCCCACAGAAAAATTCCCTGTCTGTATAGCTTAGTGAAAACCTACCCTTTAGGACAGCCTTATGGACTGTTAGACCCTATTGCCTTTACGGGTATTAGAGGTCGCTATAGCAGGGCATATAAGGATGTAAATACGCTACTATCGATGACAGTAGAGATGCATCTCATTTAAGAGGCTATTGGTCTGGGTAGCTTCAAACAATCAGTGCTACAAAGTGTGAAGGGAAAGAAAAGGAGTTTAAGTTGTTCCTAAGAACGCATGTATTTAGTTACATCTGATTTCTCCTGGGGGCATCAGAAAGTGTGGTATTCAGCCCTCTCAGATTGCTCTGCAGCTTCAACCAATACTGGATTCACACAGGCATTAAAATACTGGAATACACAGGCATTAAAAGAAACCCTGAACTCCACCCCATGTACCCCCCCTGTAATCCACATCACAAACAAATAAAGGAGAGGGGGACAAGAAAGGGGTATAGAAATCACTTCCTTTACCAAGCAGACAGGACAGGAGCAAGGCAGCGCTTAGAGGGGTCTCCAGCACCCTGCCCCATGGCAGGCAGCCCCAGCAGGAGCACTCATCCCACAGGGCCCCCTCTCCTGCCTGCACCCCAAACACACCCTCCCTCATGCGATTCTTTGGGCACCTGTAGCTCCCAGCCACTTATTACTTAAATAATTAGATATTATTACATTGCACTAATAAATTCCCTATGAAAAACACACACACAAATGCACAGGCAGGGCAACAGATTGCCAGCCCGGGCTGTTTTTGCCTTTCAGAGCTTGCCACCCGACGGGCTGGCTGTTCCTGGCAGGGCAGGAGGCGGCAGCAGTTACGGGAATCAGCGCTGGCAGAGCCATTACTTAACCCCTTGCCACTCACACCCTCTGCTGGCAGCCACCCTGGTCCCTCCCAGCGCCTGCCCTTTGACAACACAAAAAGGAAGAAAGCACCTCCAAAAGGAAAAAAAAAAAAAGAGACAGAAAAACCCCACAAGGCAGCAAACATGAAGGTTTCGTGACCCCGAAGGTCCGTGCAGAGGGAATGTTTCAGAGTAAACACTCTGGGAAAAGCTCTTTAGCTGAATTGACAGCTGAGGAGATAGGAAGGGTCAGAGCATGAAAGAAGCATTTGAACCAGAGGTGCTGTTTCTCAGAGTGTGTCAACATGATTCTTTTTTTTTTTATTTTAACTCTTTCCATCTGTCCAAGGACCCAACCTTAACCAAACCCTGGCTGGCACCAAGATGTCAGTCATGATTTAGAAATACTGGTTTTGAAGTTCTTGGCTCGGGCACCGATTTCCTCCGTGACCTTGGGCAAGTCATTTAGTCCATGCTGCATTTCAGCCTCTAATCCACACAGCGAAGACGATGCCTCACGGGCAGGTGATGAAGTTATTAGTGATGGCACATCTCTGTAATGACAGGAGGCAGAGGGGTGATCAGGGAGATATGGAGATCCACCTCCAGCAGGATCCTGATTGCTTGGCTATTCCACCTGAGATCAAACCTCTCACAAATGAAGTGGCCACTCTCTAATTAGCAGCAATTTCTAATGATGTTTCTGCCTCTCACACTGAAATTGCATTTGTGATTGAACTATGGTTAGGGCAAAAACAGTGGACTGTGGGCTCACCCCTGCACAAAATAGTTCTCAAGCTGCCAGGGAGTGAATAGGCCCCATTCCAGCTCTTTGGTCTTTACCTTCCCAGCTCCAAGCTCACTTTTCATACCTGCCTCTCTCCTCTTCCATTCCTCTCCTGCTAGAAGAAACACAATGCTGCATTAAAAGAAGCCCTAATTATGGAGGATGGTTAAACATGGAAGTCTGAAGGCTAGCAGGGAAACAGATGTTCTCCAGACTATTCTCAAGTCCCATCTCCTGTTCTAGCTGCACTTGTTCAAAATAATAGACAAGTGGCCATCATTGTGATTTTTCTGGGGTTTCCCAGCAGCCCCCCAGCCTATTTCACAGCTGGAGCAGTGGCACTGCTGCCCTCACCCAAACCCCCAACTCAGTCACAGAGGAGGATGCTTTGGAGGGAGAATCAAGAAGCATCCCCAAGGACGTGGCTGATTTCTGACCCAACCACAGGACCACCCTTCAACCATCCAGCCCCCCAGTGCTACAGCCATCCCCTCTATTTTAAATGAAATAGCTTGCAGTCGGTCCTGCTGAAAAGATTTTCTGACCTGGTCCACTTTGGGAACAGGTCATAATCTACAGTTGCTGTGTTCTTAGCTTTTATTTTTTTGGCTGTACATACTGCATGGTTACTCAGTGTCCATGTACATAATCACCAAGGATGATTTACTGAAAGAGTTATGATAGATGAAGTCATAAATTGGGAAGAATCCGGTAAGTAGTTGTTAATTAATAACTCTGCTCAATAAGGTTTTTTTGCCCTTTACCCCCCCTTGAGCTAGAACCCTATAATTGCATTTGCTCTCCCTGCTTTTGTTAGTTTTAGAAAGCATCCCCAGTTCTGCTATTAATTTTAAGAAACAGAAAAAGAAGTCAGTGAAGAGATTCCTACCCTTCAGTCTGCAGAGTTCATCTGCCGTGCTGACAAAGCACCCCACTTGGGAACAAAATCTGCCGCAAGTTGCAGGATCATGACTAATTTAGCATCATTACTTCAATGATTGCATTGAATGAGGCAAGAAAACATTACACCAAAGTTACAGAAGACACACTGAAGTTAGTAGGGATGACTGAAAATGTTCCCAAGCACAAAAATGCCTTTCAGATTCCTAAATCCCAGCCTTCGGTTGACTTTATCACTGACAAAACAGTTGTGGGTCAGGTGGAAAGCCCACAATAGCATTTTGTGTTGTCACTTGGAAAGCCTAGTAACAAATCACACTAGAGTAATTTTAGAAACTATCACCAGAAAGATGAACACAGCATGTGAACTGCCAGTCTGTTCCCTGCCCCAGGCCCCCTCAAGAGAGTATCCACTTATATACATGATTTACATTGCTGTTTCTAGCAGACCTCATCATAAACCATAACACAGTTATCTCTGATTTTCCTGTCCCCTTGGACGGCATATCTTAAATTCTTTGGCCCAGCTTTTAGGAGCAGACAGTGATTTTGAATGCATTGTAGAGGAATACAAGCTGTTGAAGGAGCTGAGTAGCTGCTCCCAGGGAAAGGGCTCCCTCTAACTGGACTCAATCCAGGAGTCACTTTTGAAAGTCCTCCAGCAGCACAGTGCCACCTTATTTTGGAGGCCAACACATGCGTGCCTCCTTTGAGCTTCTTTTATTCAAAGAGTCAAAAAAAAAAAAAATCAAAAATTTAAGCAGTACCCCACAGAGAGTTTGGCTTGTCGCATTCCTACAGCATTAGTCAGAAGGGAGGGGAGGAGTGCAAGAACTGAAACCAGGCAGCGCAGAAGGTGTTGCAACAACACGCGTGCTCATTTCAGTGCCCCAGGCCTGCCCTGGCTCCTGAAGGGCTCCTGCCTGCACCAGGACGACTATTTTGTGAGTATCGGTCAGGGGTGGTGCAACCAGCTTCCAGCCTGCGCTCCATGAAGAGGAAAGGAGGGAGGGAGAACAGGAACCAAGGAGACTGAGATACCTCCACAGGAGCAAAGCCAACATGCTCATGCTGGCACCACCATCAGGAGCCCAATGCAGGGTGAACATCATTTCCAGTGTTGGCATAGGAAATCAGTGTGTTTCATACCAAAGCATCCTGACCCTGTCAAACAGCGGTGGATGCCCACATCCAGACCCTCCTGCCAACACATCATTACTCCTAACAAGAGCTTTAAGAGAAGAGCTGTGGTTGGTAGCCCTCCTCTTCCCCAGGCCCCATTTACTGCTACCTGTGGCCCTGGTTGGGAAAGCAAGATGCTTCTTCCTCCTGCCCCCAACTCCAGATCACCGGCAGGTGAAACAAGCCAAGTATGTGTCAGCAGTAAACAGAGGCGATTAGGAGCAGCACACCACAGGCAAGCGCAGAGTAACCCTTCAAAGGCATGGGAACACCTCAGCAATTTAAACAAGATGCTAAACACAGCAGTGATTTCTCCAGAAACAGAGAACACAGGCAAAATAAACAGTTCTGCTGCTTTCTGTTGTGTTTATACCTTGGTTTGGATTTTAGACTGAGATCATATTCATAGGATAATGTACAAGGCCTCAGGCAAGAAAACAGCAGCAGCAGAGCTTACAGTGAAAATGGGAGGAGAGCGCCTAGGAGAGGGAAAGGAGTAGTCACCTCTGGAAGCTCAGGCACCAAATATTGTTCTCTTAAGCTATCACAAGTCCCACATACCAGGGCATTGGGTGAGAGGGTCACAGAAAGTCAAATTGATCACCTTCTGCTCACAAAAAGGCACAGAGCTTCCTCATAGCTGTAGCCAAATGAGGCAAGCAAATAGGTTTATCTTACACAGGTAATCGGCATACAGACCTCAGAGACACACTTGCAAGTCTGTGGATGTAAGGAGCCTGCAAATCAAAGGGATTTAGGGAAACAGTCCCATTCATGCTCCTGTCTGTAAACTAGTAAGCTGACCAGCCTAACTTGCTGTCATGAGCCACAACTACAGAGATAGCCCATCTTCCCAAGGATTATACCACACATTAATTGAGTTACATTTAGGAGCATCCTCTTGTCTACAGAGAAAGCAAGGCCCAGGCTCCAAACACATCTTAGAACAAGACTTTTTGTCAGAAGGAAATAAAGCCATAATTGCCCAGTGATAGCAGTTATCTCTGTTCATAGCTACTAGCAGTTCAGCAGGAACAGGCAAACAGCAGAGGCACCTCAAATTAATTAGCAAATACTCCTTTGGAGACAATACTGATATAAACTCATTTACTACTTCATGGATGGCTTAGAGAAAACAAGGGCATTAAAGACATTGTAGTTAACTTAGCTGAAATGATCCACAAAGACACAGGAAAAAATAAAGCCTCACTGAATTATCACACACATCAGTAAGCAAGACAAGAGCACAAGAGGCACCTGTTTCCCAGAGAATGCTCGTAAAAAACATGAAAGAAACATACCTTTTGGTACCATTGCTTTTGTCACCCACTGCTTTCAGGCCAAGGGAGCAGTGTACTGTCCCTACCCCATTCCTCAAGAGAAAAAGGCAAAAACAAATTAAGTAGTTTCCAGGCTTTTTATACCCCACAGGTGGCACCTCAGTGCCCAGGTGAGCCTTGTTCGCAGGGGATTGTCCCACATCCCTGCAAGCACCCACAGCTCCTTCCAGCCTCCTCAGCCCCACTGCTGCCTCCCTCTCCTGATGAAGCACAGCTGGCCTGCTTGGCACCATATGTCCCACTTCATTTAGTGAAACAGCAAGGTTTACTACTGATTTATTAGCACATCAGGATAAGAATAAAATAAGAGCAAAAAGACCCCAGAAAAATTCAGCTCTGCAGAAAAGTCTAATATGTTATTCAAGATGAGGCTGTTTCCTCTATATTCAGGGGCTTCTCCTTGGAACTTAGCTGGCGCTGGCTCAGTCCCGCAAGCTGTATCCCATTCTTCTGGTGTCACCAAAACCAGGCCCATTGACTCCAGTGGAAGCAGAACCCAGCTCCAAGTGTAACCAAAATTTACCATGCTTCTTGATAATACACAGTTATAGCCCAAACAGCACAAACCCTCTAGTCCACGATTAACTACCATTTCTGCCTCCTCCCATCTCTGGGGCTTCGAATTAATGGCCAGAGAAATTAGTGTGGCTTGGGGAAGAGCAGTCTGCTAGCAGTGATGTATACCCACAGACACGTGCTCGTGCACACACACTAAATGAACCGACAAGTCTTAGCATCAGGATGATAAATACCAAGACAATCAGCTATGACAAAGCAAGTTTATATCTTCCTGAAGAAATAAACAGGGCTTCCAGGCACTGTGTGTCATATCAGGTGTAGAAAACAGAGGTACTCGTGACTAAAGCTCATGTCCACTAACTGGAAAGCATTAATAGCCAGCCACACCTGAAAACTGGGTTGGATAATGAGACATAAAAAGTTACCTGCAGATTATTCTACACTTCTGGCAAGTATCAAAGGTCTCATGATTTTTTACTATTTTTCTTAACACTGCCAAGTATCATGCAATTAAGAAAATCTGGACTCTCATTAAAACAAAATTAAGTTCCTGGAGCTCAGAAGTGCTTCAAAGAAGCTATCTTGTAAGAATCAAAACCAAAGGCAAGTGAAACCTGACCATGTAAAAACATATAGGTTCAAGTCAGTGTCTAGGTTTTAGAAGCCCAGCTGTTAATTTGTGTGTGCGTGTTGATGTCAGAATTACAGGATTACGGTAGCACTGCGGGATACACACTCATCACTGGCAAAGTCCAGAACGAAACACAGACATGAGTGAGAAAGGGTATGTAACCCTGCCAAACAACAAGGCCAAAAATCATTACAAAGCCAGAATTTGTTTTCTAGCCTATAAGAATCATTCAGCTGCAGGAAAACTACCCTGGGAAGCGTAATAGTGAGAGGCCAGATCTGCTCCCACACTACTGCTGGGACGTCTTAGGCACGGGCGGAGGGAAGCTGCGGGCACACATCCCCTCAAATGGCCCGGCCAGCGACATCCCGAAACCCAGGGAAGGTCTGGGAACTGGGAACGGCGAAGCAGACGCACACAGAAGTGGCTGACAAAATGCCAAGGGCACTTTGGTTTCACTTCCAATATGAGTTTCTTCAGCTTGGCTGAAAGACTGATGCAGCCAGTCAAAAGGCAGCCGTGGAAACTCCCTGCTGGGTCATCTTGTCCGCACTCCTGGAGGCCAGCTCGGAGGAGGAGAGCACTGCCCATCCACCAGTCACCCCTTGTATTTGTTTATCTAAATTATTTACTTTCGTTTTTAAAATAAAGCTTCAAAGAGAGTCAATCAACCCACACACAATGCCAACTTGGCACTATTGATACTTTCTCTTTATGTTTGTCCAGTCTTCTGTGAAAAGCCATAACGAAGGAGCTCTCCCCCCATGACCTTGCTCTCCAGCTGCATACAGCTGCTTCATGCCTCAAAGTTTCCTTCAAGTATTTCATCATTCCCAGCTGCACACTCATTTGCTTCACAATGTTAATCATTTACCAGTGAACCATGACTTCAGCAGACACCTAGCTAAATGACAGTTTAGTTATTTGGGAGATAGGGAGGTTCTCGTCTTTGTGTATAACTTTCCAGGCCCGCAAACATCTCTTCAGCTCTGTCTTTTGGGTCAGCACACAGAGCTACTGCTTTCAGCAGCTTTAGGTTATCTGGGCCAGTGGAAATAGAATAACCTAAATAAAGCAGGATAATGCAACCCCTAAATACATTATGTCTTGCCAAAAAAAAAAAAAAAAAAAGGTGTTGGAGATGCAGACTGTGAATGGACATGTTGCTGCCTTGTGAATTCCATCCATGAGTGATCATTAGCAACAGCACTGGTCAGCCCAGAGGTCTCAGTCCTATCCAGCCACCCTGCACAGGCAGGGAGGGCACGTCTGGGATTTTGGGGCATCCCAAGGCTGTGGCAGAGCATCTGCAACTCCTCTTCCCACTGCACTGTCAGATTTCAGGAAGCCCACAGCAGATGCAGAAATTTCCCTCATTTGGGGGAGTTAAGATCAATATGCCCTGTTCTTGCTCCAGGATGGGACCACAGTTGAGAAGTGTTTGCAGGCTGCAGTGTAGATCTGCCACCCAATTCACCTGGTGCAAGGACAGCAGCTGCTCCTTGGGGTGACAGCCAACAAAGAAACCCCCTGGGAGCACAGCACTGTACATGACAAGACTTCTGGGCACCATTACACTCATCTTATCATGTCTGTATTTCTCACAGGGTGCTTTGCTGGGGTCCCACAAGAGGGCTGAAGGAGAAGTAGTGGCCCCAAACTTGTGCACAGGGGGAAAGGCGCGTGGGGCTCAGCCCCACAGGCGCTGTCAGCCACAGGGCTCACCAGCATGATGTCACATAGCATGGGACCAAAATGTGGGAGAAGTCTCCCTTTCTCACACCTGCAGAAAAGCTGAGAGCAAAGCATCTGTCTCCCACCTGGAAGGGCAGTGAGGCAGCTTAGCAAGAGCTGGATTAATGCCCTGGTCCCAGCTGTAACTGAGGGATGCAGAAGGGAAAAATAAAGCAGGATCACCACCCCCACATCCCTGTTTATTTTGGACAGCAGCGACATGACTGCAGTTTGTTTTCATTTCATTCCTCCACAGTGCGGAAAACTCCCAGCGCAGGGTGAAGTGTGAGGGTGTTTCCAAGCCTGTGGCTCGGTCCCCTCCAGGACAATGACATGTGGTGCCAGATGTTGCCCCAGCCATGCACAGACGGGAACCAGGGCTCAACTCACCAGCGGCTGTGGGGTGCCAGCACTGCCCACAGAGCCCTTCCTTGGCTCCAGTGCCTGGGCTGACACAAGGAAATGGGGGTCACTTGTGCAGCCAAGGTCTGACAGCTTGTGTGGTGCACAGCAATGCCTTTTCCACACACAGGTTTGGATGGGTTGGCACTGCTGCAGGGCAGAGATGGGATTTGGCTGAGCCCCCCAGCATCTGCGACAATCCCCTGCCAGAGCTTGCTTGCTCCAGGAAGGCACTGGCTGTGTTTTGCCCAATGCTGGATGCAAATGGAGTTCAGCAGTTAGCATCAGGCTTAATTACCAGCCTGACAAATCCCACACGCACAGTCAGACCCAGGCTAGGAGGCAGAGAGATGCAGGACATTTATTTTTGTCACTGTAATCAAACCAGCAATACCCAGGGAAAGGCATTGTGCTAGTAAGCTAGTGCTTTTGAAAAATAAAATAAAATAAAATCTGGTCACTAACCCTGTGAGAAGCAGGGTTTCAAAATATGAACGTTTTTCAAGCTTGTCTCTAGAAGTTAATGAAGAAAGGGTGTTAGTGGTCTCAGAGTTGCAGAGACAAAAACTCTGCTTCTGAACACACACACAAATTTTAAAGAAACTGGAGTATGGTTTGAGATTTTCTGACTCTGACCCTTTCTTCCACCCCCCAGCCCAAAATTAATAAACACCACTTGCAGTTGCTGTGCGAGCTGATGCGTTTTCCTCACACATCACAGATAAAATCTGCATGCTCAGGAGCTGGGGAATGCACAGTTAAGGGCAGCATCTTTTCTGCACTGCATTTTGGTAAATTCAATGAAACCATATTCTAAGGTAAATATTGTTCTCGTGATTCCAGTTTATATATTCATGGTGGGTTAATAAATAGCTTCTGACATTTTAGTAAGCGCTAAATCAGCGACGGGAGATAGTTACAGAGACCGGCATAACAACAACGCTGTGCTTATAAACATCTGCATCATGTTACCAAAATGACTTCATTGTGGTCTGGATCGCTCTTTTTAAAGGGGATTAAGTGGGTGGGAATGCATTACTTTCCATTGCTGGTAGCAATGAGAAACACTACAGACTGTCAAATATAAAGTGCTATATTATGGCAAAGGTGGCAAACTGACAAAACACATAAAAGTCTTAGTCCAATAAACTCAAATCCTTTCCTTTTAATTTCTGAAGACAACTACAATAAATTGTTTTGTTTTGTTTTGCTTTGTTTGTGTGTGTTTTATTTTAGATTATCCAGACACTTAGACAGATTTTGAGCCATTGTTTAATTTCCAAAGATATCTACAATAATTGTGGGGTTTTGATTGTGTGTTTGTTTTTTAGATAATCCAGTTACTTAGACAAATTTTGAGCCACTGTTTATCTCCTGGAAGAACCAACTCAGCTGTGCTCCTTACTGAGGGTGGAGGCGTATGCTAGCAACTTACCACTTTTTTCAAACACAAAGGCTTACCTAAACTTCATGAAAGCAAAAATGCAAATCTCAGTAGACCACCTCAGACACTGTGGATACCAGTGCTTTCATCTGAAACCAAATAAAACTTGGGTTAAGTTTCAGTGGTCATTCTTGCCCTTATTCCCCCCTTCCTGATTCATTGTCCCCCTGTTCAGATGGAGACAGTGTGCATTTTCCTGTTTGGTCCAGATTTCCCAAATATTATTGTCCTTTCACAAATTACTTTCTTCTATGTGTTGTCTGCACCATTACTGATCACCACACCATAGACTGAGACTTGCTAGATTAGAAGATATTTTAACATGCTCTCTAGCTGTAGTTTTTATAATCTGTTAGGAGAACAGTTTGTACATTACTAGATTTTTCTCATCCTGGTCTTATTGAGGAATCTCCAGCTGCATAATCATCACTTATAAATACAAGCTAACAATAAACTCAGTGAAAAACATGTTCTGTCTTTGGGCTGTTCACAAATTTTTTGAATGGCACACCAACAATTCACATCGTGACCTGATTATCTAAATTGCCTGGTGCTGTTGCTGCTTCCTGATTGAATGCCACCAGTATGAATGGGAGCTGCTCATAGACATGCTGTGAAGCACAGCCACTGGTACCAGACAGTTACCCAAATATGCACAAACAAGGAAATAGCATTACAAGAGGGCAGAGGGCAAGGCACATGATCCTGCAGCATGTGAGTAACTCACTGATATCCTCTGCACGCCAGTGTAACTGTTCATCCACGGATAGCTGGTTTATTTTTTAAAGAGAGAAGCTGCACCCAGCATATGGTTGCTGCACATGGAGGCTGTAGTTGAGAGACAGCAGAACATCCTCGTTTGCCTGCATCCTTTCAAAATCCTCCACAGAGGGGCCAAGATGCACAAAATCCTGAAGGGACAAGGATATACAGATGTGCAAGATGAGCATACAGCTAGCACAGAACAGAGGAGCAGAGTGCTTGAGATGCACATTGTCGTGCACGATGCCGGAGCACACCCATGATTGCAAAGAGCAGCCACTCAGACAGACTCCCCATCCTCCTGTTCAGCCCATGCTCTCCATCAAACCCAGCAGAGATTCATCAGAGGGGAAAGCTACAAGATTCAGCTCTCCTCTGGCCTCCTGGCCTCCCAGAGCATGGTTTATTCCTCCCCCTGACCTGCCCTGCATCTTCATCACAACCCTGCCACCCTTCCCCACACAAGGCAGGAGATGGAAGCAGTCATTCTGCTGGCTCAGAGTGGTGAAAGGGCTATGGAGGGAGCAGACACAGGTCTTCATTCCTGCCCTCTCCACACAGAAATAGCTTGCACCGCATCAGCAACAAAAGGAAAAAAGAGAAAAGGGTCTGGGACTAAGGCACTATCTGGGATGCAGAGATGCTATCTGGATTCTGGCTGAGGCCTTCTGTTTATTTAGTTCATCAGATATTTGTGTTGTCTTTGGTTTGTTGTGTTTATCACCCCAAATAACATTCTAACTTACATTATTTGCAGTTACAAGTCTGATCACGCCCAGAGTAAGCTCTTTATTATTGGTGCCTGAGTGCAATAAAATTTTTTGTTAGCCAAAACCATAAATGCCATCCACCCAATCATTGCAAAGGGGAAACTACAGCTTTGTAAATGAGAACATAAAACAAACCAAAGAAAATGATCCTGTGCATTGTAATAGCACCTTTAGCCTCTAGACTAGACAAGAAGGTCCCTTCTAGGAGTCAGTAGGGAATGTGGCCTCTGTGGCAACCCCCAGCGTCTATCCCAAACCACAGACAGAGGACAGAGAGCTGGCTGGGAAGCACATCCAGAAGCTCTGGGTGAGGAGCTGCTTCCCCATCCTCAATCCAAGTGTGAGGTGGTGATTTCAGAGCTGGAGCTGTGGCACAGATGTGGGAGCTGACCTGGTTTCGCAGAGACACCAAAACCTGTAGAGCCAAGGACACAGCCCTGCAAAGGCCTGCGTGACTGCCCACAGCTCTCATACCACATTGGCATGCCTGACCTTGTGGAGGAAACAGTGCACATGCATTTGGAAAGGCTGGCTCTAGTGCCCCAGCACAGGCACTGGCAGCATGGCGCTTTGGGGAGCTCACGGCCCATTGCCAGGCAGGTTTGCGCTAACCAAGTGTGCTCTCTTCTCTTCCCACCTTTACCACAGCAGGCTGGTTTACCACTGAGCTCTCCCTTTTCCCTCCCAGCAGTCCAAAATGCACCTGAGGAGCGTAAAAGTGGCTCGTCAGGTCACTAGATACCATCAGAAACTATGAGATCGTTTGAATGCGTCTATGACTCAATGCCTTGATATCTCTTACATCAGGGCATGTCGTGCAAGAAAGCTTTCTGCAGGCTGGCTGCAAGTGTTAACAGAAAGCTGAGGAGAGATGCTGCCCAGCCACAAGTGGAGCGCATCCCCTCAGCTCTGTGGATGCTACAGCCCATGGGGACAGATCCCAACCTACAGCTACCAACATGCTCCAGATAAGCTGTGGTTACCTTTTGTTTTCTTTTTAAAGCAGATCCTTCTGGCTCAGCTGGATTGCAGAGGCAATATTTATGCCAATTCACCTGGCATAAGAGAGCAAGAGGCTGGGGCAATTAACTCCTCGATCTGTGTGTACTTTAGACCAAACAGTATGTTGTGCAATGGCTCGATAGCAAGAAAGATGAGAAGCCATGGCTAGAAATGCAGTAGAAGTACTGTAACATATCACCACTGTCCAGTGTTTATTTGCAACAAGCATAGAAAGCCCTACGCATGGAAGCGCTTGAAAACAGTTATAAATAGAATCTTGCTTCACCTGCTAACAGCTGGAAGCAAAAGAGGAAGGCTGTGTGTTTTACAGGAACTGCAATTAACTGAAATCGAGAGCCAAAAGGTCGCAGCCCGGTCTGATGGGTCGCACCGGGAGCAGGCCAGAGCCTCCATTTAGGGCAGCCATGGCAGCAGCTCACCCACCACATGGCTCTGGGCCATGGTGGCACACAGGGCCCCTGACCTGCCCAGGCATCTGTGAGGTGTCCGTGTGGTGGGCACGGGGTTCGTACGGACACGCCAAAACGCCTTTCCTTCCTCTGCTCCCTGTTTCAAGAGCTCGGGGTGCTTCACTTCACACACACCCAGATCATTGCACAATGGCTGCATTGTCTCAACAGCAACCAACACAGTGAAATCAGTTTGATGTGATTATAGGTGGAAGTTGAAGGCTTAGAGGATCTTGTGATGAACAGTAGAGTTAGGTCAGTGTGAAACCGAAATCTCCACTGTGTTGTTGTAACCTTCACTGCAAGGCTTGCTCTGCAATTTAACTCCCAGGTGGGGCTGCAAAGCCCCAGAAGGGCACAAAGCAGCCTCATCCCGATAAGAGTGTTTTGCTCTGAGGGTGCCAATGGCAGAGCGCAGGCTGCCTCTGAAGAGCCAACTATGTGAGAGGCCAGACATGCCGAGATAACAAAGACAATGCATTCTCAGTAACGAGAGCTCTGTAGGGGAAAGGGATCTGTTTTCTCAGCCTGAATGATGATTCAGAAAAAGAGGGAGGGAGTTGTCGAAGGTGAGCAGTGTCCTGAGGTGGCCTGTACAGGCAGCAGGCCTGTAAAGGAGCATTCCCTGCTCCCACCTGAGTAACCTCCCCACTGCAGCTACCACAGCTGCTGACACAAGTGGATGGTCCCTTGTGTGCCAGACTTGAAAGTCCACATGGTTTGATCCTACCTTCAAATTGTAGGGATTAAACATAGCCCTTCTGCTAACAACCCCAGCTATCATCAACGGTTTCAAGTCAAGGCTGAATTTTTGGTTTAGCATGTCACTTGAGCTAGGATTGAAACCATGCTTTTCTCTTCCTCCACCCTTCCTTCTACAGGTTGAACCCCCCATGACCCAGAATGTCAAACATAGTCAGACACCCTGGACAGAGATGTCAGTCAGACACACCAAACAAATCATTTTTTTCTGGGGAAGTGACTGACACTTCAGCAGCTTAAGGACGGATTTCACTCACGGATGTAGATTGTTTATGAAGGCAGGTTTTTCCTTTCTACCTTGGCAGGCTGTACTAAACAAAACAAAACAAGAATACTGAAATAAGGAAATCTTTTCTAGTAGGAAAGAACGTCTTACAGAGCTTGGCAGAAACACCATCTCCCACACTTGTCCATATGAGTCATGGTGTCACTCAGGAGATTACTTGGTACTTGCTGCCTTGTCTCCAAGTTTAAAGGAAGGCAGTGATGTGCTGTTCTGCACCTTAGATTCACAAATTCCTTTCTAATCTAATGGTTGACTAAGGCCACTTTCTGCCACCTTTCTCACAATATAGCTTACTCCTATTCCAGAAAAGATAGGAAATGAACACAAAGAGACAATAAAAGAACCTTGGGAGGTTTCCAGATTGCTTTAATTCATAATTTCATTGCTATAGTTGAGATATAAGTAATTTTCTTATTTCCACTCCAGTTACTTTCAACCTCAATAATGACAGAACACAATCTTGCACCTCTCAGACACCTCTGAAATAAAGTTACTGCACCTGAAGTTATTTTTATATATAATATATAATTTTCACAACAGTTCAAATGATAATGCAGACATGGATATCATATAATTGATATTACATTCTCAGTAGCTTAGTTTTTGGAAGCAAAGTATAAACATTTCCAGCATGCACACTTAAAAGAAATATGCTTGCAAAGCGAGATTACTTCCTATGAGAAAGAAAAAAAAAAAAAAGCTCCTCTTTAAATGACAAATTGCATTTCCTCTTCCCATCTCACAATAGATGCTTATACATGCATGTCACGTACACACACAAACAAACATTCACATGTGTAAGATCCACCATAATCAAAAAAGGAAAGTGCTGTGAAAGGTCCCCATAGTAACTGGGCAGCATATCATGACGTAAATCAGTACATCTCAGGAAAGCTGCGAGCGTTGTTGTCTTGTTTTGCAATGCTAACCACATGCAGACACACAGACACCGAAGTGCTTTCATGTTACCTCAGTTCTCCTTCCATAAAGGGTGGTGGTAAAGCCCTCCCTGATGCCCATCAAAGTACTGATGAGTTGAGAGCTGATGGCAGTTTTGAATAGCCAAGGAAACTGATGATTTGAAGAACTTAATTCCTCCCATTTTAAACAAATGCTTGTTTCCCTGGGAAAACTCATCAAAGCAATGAGATATTCTGAGAAACAAAAAGCCTTCCCCTTGCCATACCCTGTCCTCAGGACAAAAAGTTTCTTCTGGATTATAGCTACCCATCTTGACTCCTAGTATGGGCAACAAAAAGGGATATGAAATTCTGGGGCACTCTTCGTGTCATCCTGAAGTCAATGTGTGAAATAGGTTAGATGCATCACTGAAAATGTGCCCTGAAAATGCCACTTTCTCCTTACTCACGGTAGAAGGAAGCTACCAGCATGAGCGCCCATGCAGACCTTGGAAGAGGACCATGACCTATCCCCATGGGACAAGGGAAGGAGGGAAGCACTGCTCTCTCGGCTGGCAGGAAACTTCTTTCCCAGCTCTAAATCCAGGGACTAGTTAACCCAGTGACACAAACAGGGTGGTCCTTCCCTCCAGCAGAGGTTTGAACAGCATCAGATTTTCACTTCGACGTACCTCCTGCCACAATCAATCTATAGCCAACCTCCAGGGTGGAGCAGGGAAAGGGGTTTTTTTCCCTGGCTCCTGCATCCTTCCTGTACAGGAACTACTCAGAAAAGCCCTCACCCAGTAAGCCAGGTTTATCACTATCTTCTCTTCCAACTCAGTGTCATAGTGGTGGCTTATTGCATCCTCGTACAAACCTGTCTCTTTCTTCCTTTGTGCACCAGCCACAGTAAAAGTTTCTCCTATTCATCTTCAAGTAGGGAGCTTCATATTTTGTGCTACTAAATTGCATCTGCTTCTACTGGGAAGTAATAAAGATGAGTGTTAAGGTCCAAAACCACCGGCTCTCTGGGGACAAACAGTACTTTTTCCTTCTGGCCTAGCTAATAATCAGAGAAAGAAAAAAAGATCTGAGAGTCTTTTCCAACCGCTTTCCCCAAAACCAGCTGATTTCATTCCTCCCTGCGAAAAAAACATGGTCGGCATTTGTGGTTTTATGCTGAGGAACACGTTTGCCAGTTCTGCTTGATGCAACTCATGGCAATGTGAATAGCAGCTGCTGTTTTGTTTTGTTGCTTTTTTTCTGAAAAGTTAAAAGAAGTGTGAAAACCAAAACTATTTCATTCCAGTTACAAATGCGAGGAGTTTTGCAGTGTCATTCATTTTCCTAGGTAATATCCAAATATTTTTTCTTGCTGTGCTCCAGCCAATATCCATTTGAGCTTTCATATGAGGAAAAGAAAATAGATTTGAATTACGCAAAGCCAAAAAAACAAATCAACCACTATACAAGCTTAATGGTACACACAGACAATCTCCTACAATTATAATATGTACAGAAGTATTTAACCTGTACCATTATCCCCTGTTAAAAGGTAACAGGGTGCGAGAAAAGAACCACAATGAGATATTCATAGAGTTATATATCTGACAAGAGGTCAAATTAGGCCACAACACAGGCATCAGCAGCATAAAATAATGGGATTATTGTTGTACTAAAGAAAGACCCCTGTGTCTGATCCTCAACTAGATTAGCACTGCTTGACATACATCAAAGGAGGTACAAAGGAGTCATATCTGATAGGCAGCTCTAGAGATCCCAACCGCCTCCTCCTTTTTTCAGTTTACAAGAAAAACAACTGCATTTAGAGCAAGTTACCAATCTTTTTCTAGCCTACTTTTTTTTTTTTTTTTTTCCAGCCCACACCAATCCTAATTCCATTACTTACAGCAGTGAAAGATGGCTAAAGTGGCTTTTGTTATACAGTCCAACATCCTGGGAAACCACCTTGCAAAATGAAAAGGACAAGGAAGACTTGCAAACAGACAAAGCACCACAAAATAAACTATTGGTACTGTAAACATACGTATTTCCTACCCAGCACTGGTGAGGTACACCTCTTGATAGGGCTGATGGCATTTGTAGATATAATATGGCAGCAAGCAGCTCTTCAAGGAGCACTCACAGCAAAGAAAACCTTGTTAACATCACATTGTTTACAGTCTCTATAATCCAGCAAAGGCCTTGAACAAGAGCTTTTTGAAGACAAGCATGCAAACTGTCCACCCCCCTCCAACATACATGCTCAAGAGGATGGCCAAACCTGGGCCACAGAAGGTGTTTTGTTCTTCTCTGAACTTCTGTCTCCTAAGACAGAGAAGTGAGAATAGCCCTTTGGATATTTCACTAGGAAAATAAATAAATAAATGGATGAATGAATGAATAAATAAATAAATAAGATGCAAATACATGTTTCCCTGCTGAAAGTATTACGCTCATCTGTTTCCCTGTCTCCAGTGGCAAACTTCACATTGTGCTGCAGAGCCTTCAGTATAGGCAACCGCTGTCTGAGACCTGTAGTTTCAGGTGGTCCTAGCATCATGGCCTTGCTCAAAAGAACTTTTGACTCACGTCTAAAAGGGAGATAGCCACTGCTGAGAGCCACACAGGTTTTGTACTACTATAGCTGCGCTGACACAGTTAAACTACCGCTGGTGTAGAAGCAGTTATGGAGGTAAAGCACAGTTACATGAGCCCTAGGCTACCAAACCACATGAAATGCACCTGTATGGTTCCTTTGCTGAATTATAAATCATAGGCTCCCAAGCCACCTGCATCTGAATCCTTAAAAAGGACTCTCAGAGTTTGGCTCACAGCTGCTAAAGCTGTAGAAGCAGGGCCCCGGAGACTTTTGAAATGAATTATTGAGAAGAATGAAAGGAAATAATTTGCAAATATTTTGCTGTCTGTAGCTCATTTGTGAGACAGTCTTGCTTCCTAAGAATGTGCTCAGCATTCAGCTCCTTCTACCATAGGGGTGTCAAAACAGCTTTTATCCTCAATTGATTGCAAACAGTTTTGTTCAACTATTTATAGTTCATTAAATTTGTTTTGTCAGGAAAGCATTACTTCTGCTTTTGTAATCTCTGACTGAGGCCCTTTGAAAGGAAAAATATGAATAATGATCAACAAATAACAGCACTCAGCGACTAGGGAAATAAATGCTTGCTGCCACACACAAATCCGGGCATTTATTTGAAAGACAGCTTGCTGAGCATGCAGGCGAGCAACACCTGACCCTCTGGGGGCAGCTACCTCTCCTTATGCTTGCCTACATAGCAGCTTCTGGGCACCCTATGAAGCCACGGAGCAGCCTGGTTTTCCCTAAGTCCCATATTAATATTCAGCTGGTCACTGGAGGCTCTGTCCCATCCATCCACCTGGCATGCAGCTGGACTTGCTGTAGGATGCTGATATGAGGACTTTCTGCCCTAGCTTGTGAGGCTGCTACATATTCCCTCCCTGAAACTCAGGTGGTGGCAACTTCCTGTCTGAAAGTGCATCCCCTGGACAGATCATCCTCACTGAGAAATTTCAGACTAGCAGCATAAAAATGCAGTTGTGCTGATAGAGACAGGATTGGGTATTCTTATAAATGGAGATAGCTTACATGGTGAGGAGAAAAGGGAAGAAAAAAATTAGAGAAAAAAAAGTATTTAGCCCATTTTTTTAATTTCCTAAAGAAAAGAGGTTGATGCAGCCATGGGCTTCTTCATGCATTTGTTCTCATCCATCCTCCCACTGCCCCATCACCAAACCGAGCCAAATTTCACCAATACTGAGATTTCAAAGGCAGCAATTTCCTAGAAGTTTCTCAAGCAGGCAGCTGGCAACAGAAGGGAGAGCTGCATCCACAGCCAAGGGAAAGGGCACAGAGGTTCACTCATGCAAGGTCTTCAAGGTCTTCAGGATGTCTCTCGAGCACAGAAGCCACGTCAGCCATCACCTGCTCTGTCCCAGGCATCAGTGAAGCAAACCACAAGGCACAGAGCTGTAGGAAACCAGGTTTCGCCCACTCCCGACTTGCGGAAGCGCTCGCTCTGGAAGTGGGTTACAGAGAAGCGCATCATGACCTGGTTGCACACTCACTGTACGTATGCCTGTGTCCGTAAGCAGGTAGACTGGGGCAGCAGCAGGAGCTGCCGAGAGCACACTGCCATGGGTTTGCACAGCACTAAGGGCTAGGTTTGCTCCGTGGCCAGAGAGCTCAGTTTCCTGCTCTAGCTGATGGAGCACTCAGCGAGAAGGATGCCCAGCCACTTCTAAGAAGGAAGCCACCCAACTGCATGATTGTCACATGCTGTACAATTGTTTTAATAAGAAGAAAAAGCACAAGGTGAGGGAAGAAGAAATACTTGCCAAAAAGAAGCATAACAAAAGCAAGCAAGTTTCTAGCACTTATTAAAACAGTCACTTCCATTCCACTGCTCTTCAGACCCATTAGATGTAAAGAGTCAGCCTAAGGAAGGGCAAGCCGCGCCAGGTAGTCCTGGGGGAAAAAAAAAAAAAAAAAAAAAAAAAAAAAAAAAAAAAAAAAAAAAGTTTTACACAGAGCAAGGTTACTCTGGAAAATGTTTTGGAAGGGGCTGAGTGACCACCATACACAGCACACGCTTCATTGAGCTGGTTTTCCAAAAAAAATCCCAAGTCACTGTTTAAAACCCCATGGGTTTTAAACCCCTGGGCCCTTTCCCAGTAGTTTTCATAAATCCTCTGAGTAACTTTGGCAGTTGGACACTGTTATGATGGAGTTGCATTGGGTTGTAAAAAAAAAAAAAAAAGGGGGGGGGGGCACGGAAGCAGGAAAATATTTGTTCTGCAGAAGCATTTTTGTTAGCTGGGGTTTGAGGGCTACAGCCTGGTGACAGCTAAGTGTCTAGAGGCTGGATCCATGCCTGGGAGAAGAATTCACTGCCAGGGATGGCCAAAAGGCTAACCGAGACAGTGGAAGGGCCTGAACATGCTCCTGGACATACCAAATTGTCAGGCAGTTCTTGAAGCCATGGGCAGTCCTTCATCCTTCCAGGGAACTGATCTACTTTCAGGTCAGTTTTCTGTGAAGAACATTAATTCTTGCTGCCACCAGGATGCTGAAGGGTGAGTGGATGCCGTAGATCACAGAGAAAATAGAATTGAGGGTAGGAACCCACCTCAGACTGAAACCACCACACATCACGCCCAGCAGCTGCAGCACAACGATCCACCTCAGAGTGTGGGAACCATATGGTTTCTCTCCTCCCCATCCATCCCCTAAAAAAGCAGTGACTGGAAATCTGAGACAGAGGTACTCGTAGACATCAAGTGAAAGAAAATCCATCCAATGTCAAAACTTAAATTTATTTAAAAAATAATTAAATTAAATAAATAAAAAGTTTATTGAAAAATTAATGTCTATGGTAAGTCTGCACCATCCATATGGGTTTTCAAACCTGTTATAACATTTACACTGAAATAAAAGACCAGGGTCACTGGTAACACAGTACAGAAGACAAAGAGACCTGGGTAAAGCTAAGGGCACACCAATCCATTGTAACAACCCAATTAGTGAAAACCAAAGTATTCAGGTGTGGGGGGAGAGGGAGAAACAACACTCAGTAGGTGTATTAAGTAAGCTGCTTTTTTCAACCCAATGCAAATCCGAATGCTCTTTTCTGTTTCAACTGATGCATGGTTTCCATTGCTGTCTTAAGTTTTTTTGTTTTCCACTTTTGAAGGCTATAGATTTCCATCTCTTGCCCTTGCAACTGTTTCGGTGGTTTATTATTTTCCAGCTACTTCTGATTTGCTCAGAGAACGCAGATAGGCCAGCTACAATAAACTGTCACAGGATGTACAAATTATTCATGAGAAGTAAACTTCTCTGGCCTCTTGTTGCACCCACAAACAAGAAGATCGAAATGAAACGTTAAACAGGAACCAGCCCACTGCACGCGGGCGACAGCTGCTTTCAAATCTAAACAGCTCCCTGTGCTTTCTGACCACTGACTGGATCCAACTCCCAGCTGACTCTGAGGATCAAGAGCATCCTGCCTCACAAATGCACTGATGTCATCAGCTCTGAGGTCACTCACAACCAAACATCAGAACTGTTGAGAAGTACATGTACATCAGTCGGCCTTTTCTACAGACAAAATGTCACTTGGACATGTAGTGTTGTTTTAAGATGACTAAAGTCTTCAAAGGACATGGTCTTGCCTCTCAAAACTAAGTTACAGTGAACCAAGAGTATAAATTGTGTGTTCTTTTTTAAGGTGGGTGCATGGATTTTGGTTTTGATACTTATTCACCATTGTTTCTACACTGGCAGAAAGAAATACTAGAGCCACATTCATCAGCTCATTACACACCCTTCTGAAACAGCCCTACGTGGCTTTCCCCTCTGGCCACAGTCCTGTGAGTGACTTGGTTCATTTGCAGCAGGACCAATCCTGACCTGTCACTCTGATGTCCAACAGCCTTCTCATTATGCAAATTATCTCTCATTAACCAAACAGATACAAAGCTCCAGCCAAATGTTATTAAAAGGCTCCATAAAAAAGCAAAAACATTTCAAACTGTTGCACAGTTTTCTACATTTTTGCAACTATTCATGCAAATGCAAAATGATCAGATGGTGTTTTATATGCACATCACTTTAAACAACTTTTTTAGTCTTTTTTTGAACAATACACTGAAAAACATCCCTGTGATTTGGCTGGCAAGAGAAGCCAGGAAGCATTACTCACAGCTTTGATTTAAGAAGTTTTAATCCCATATCTGCAGCCACCCAAAGGAAGGGTTAAGAGTCACTCAAAACTGCCAAGCACCATGTTGTCTATCAGCAAAACCATAGCATATCGTAGCTGAGGAGCCTGTAGGAAATTCAGTAAGTTCTGGTTAAAGAAAAAACAAATGATCTGTCCTGCTGAGCTGTTTAAATTGAACCCAACAGACTGGCTGTTCTTCAACAGATGCTCCTCCACCAGAAAACACCTCAGTGATTTCCAAGCTGCTGCCAGCCTGGCCATGGCAAACATCTAGAGAGGCTGTGCTAGCTGACCCAGGAGAAGGACCAAGCATACCCTCTGAAGGGATGCCAGCCCCTGAGCAGCAGCACAAATACTGTTCCTGATGTCCAACCACAGCACCTGCAAAATGATCCTAGGTAGAAAAAGACTGGAAACCCTGGATGAAATTCCTCCTGGAGTAATTCAGCTATTCTGAGCTCTGGCAATGACTATGATGCTGCTGATGTCAATCACATATGTCTGAAATCCTCCTACTGTCTGCTACTTGCCATTTGCAGGTCATAGAAGTTCAGAGGGGCTTTGATTCTTTAGTGAGCTTCCAGGAGGCATCGCATCGCGATTAACACAATGATATTTGTAAAAGGAGAAGCAGCCAAGGTTGATGGCCCTCTTGCCTAGAGGAAGCTTTGAACGATAAAGAATCAATGACAATCCAATAAATCCTCCACATGCTTTCCCACAGACAAATAATTCTTGAAGAAAACATTTTCAGCATAAGAGCTGAACATAGGAATAGGAACAAAAGACAAGCAAATATTCTTAAGCCCTTTACTTTTTCATATGGCTGCCAGAAAGTAAAAGTAACACCAACTTTCTTGCTCCCACTCTCAATGAGGAATCTGTAAATCTTTCAGAAAGAAAGGCAGGCCACAATCATTGCTCAAGTCTGTTCACAATAAAGCTAAGATGTTATTGGAGGTAACTACAAAACTACAGGTCAGTAATTTCGTCTACACACCATGGAAGACTGTTTTTTTTTTAACCCTTTCTGCTGGGGAACTATGTAAATCTTGGTGTTAGAGTGGTAACAGCCTGAAGAAAGGGCTGGTGGATTAACTAACTGCTTGGCCAAAGGAAAACTGCCTCAGAGGGTTGAGGAGAGATTTAAAAACAAAACAAAAACAAAACAAACAAACAAAAAAACTTTTAGCTGGGAATGCCTGGGATTGATTTCCAGCTTAGTTTCCCATGTCTCCTTGAGGAAGTGATTGAGTCCTTGCATCCATTACCAGCTGTAAGAGCAAAAGGTCCGAGCAACCTCCAAGTGTGCAGAAATTATGATTGTGGAGATCAGGTAACTCCGAAATGAAGCCCATAGTGCAGAAAAAGCTGGGGGAAGGATTCAGAGAGAACACAAAAACAAGTTAGTTACTGAGCATTAGCAAGCTCATAGTAAAATCCTAATGAAGATACAATCATTGTGTTTTTTACCACAAGATACCTAAACAAGGACAACTTGCTTCCCTCCACCCATGAGTAACCTCACCCTCTTTGCTTCACTGTATGTATGGTATTTGCAGTGAGTAAACCAAATGTAAACTGCAGATAGCATGTCCCTAATAGGATGCCACGATGTGCATGCTCTTTAAATCAATTATATTAATCTTTTAATTAACATAAAAAGTCTTAACTGATGGTTTTGAAAGCTTCATTTCAAAAGGCCTCATTTTCCTAGGTGTGGATGGCTCACTTCACACATGGACACAAACATCCAAAATCAAAGTCAGCCTTTGAAAGAGCAGACCTTTGCTTCCAAGCACACGCTTTGTTAAAAAGGAGAAAAGCGGAGGCTGAGGGCAGCCATTCACAACCATAGCCCCACAGAAGTTTTTCCATTCTCTTCAGTTGAAGCCTCTGAAGGGGAACATGGTGCCAAAAGGTCATATGCTGCCATCCATCTGTCTGTGGAACTGTCACAGACTATGGGATTTCCCTCCTAGGGCTTGCAAACTGCTGTGCCAATAAGTTTGGGGTTTTTATTAATAAAAAAGAGCCCCACCATTACCATTTGTTTCTTTGAATGGGGCCTACTGTAGTCTCTCATGCTTGAAACCTCAAGGACAGAAACAGCACGGGTCCTGAAGCGAGGAGAGCCACTCAGGCTTGCCCTCCCCACAGGTCTGCTCCTGAAGAGAGGACATGGTTGGTGCACACGATCTGGCAGGAAAGCACTTTGGACCACTGAAGCGATAAGAAAGAGAGGTTCATCTCAACATCACAGCTTTGTTCCAGGTGTTTAGAAACCTTTTGAAAGCCCGCTGCCACTGGGTGTGGGTGGGGAAGGAGCACCACACACTGCAACACCCACAGTGGGCTTTCCTGTGCTGCAGCGGGTCCAGCAAAAGGACAGAGCAGATGTTTGGGGTGCGAAGAGCCATCAGCTCTCCTCTTGGTGGGGGTGTCCTTAGAGGGCCAGTCCTCACATCTCTGTGGATGGACAGAGTTCACAAGCTGAGTTAAAAGGGGGAGCTATCGTTCAGAGTTTCAGAGAAGGACTTAGGAACAAGGGCTCCCTAAGAGTGTTTGTAACTTATAAAATCTGTTGCCATGCTAGGACCTTGCAATTTTGTGCGTAGGATCACTCTTGAAAGTAGACAGTTTTGGGTCTGTTTGGGCCCAACTGGCTATTACCATGATAACCAAGTCTCCAGCTATTTGACAAAGCTTGCCTGGAACACACACTGCTCTCCCTCCTGTGAGCTGCCCTGCCTGTACCTGAGTCAGGCAGTACCTCCTCCTCCTCCTCCCATCTCCATCCACATCCCATCCCTACAGGACTACCCCCACAGCCTCCTGGACCTTGCCAAGGTGGGTGGCAAAGATAGACAAGAGGCATGGCACCAAGCCACCAGTGCCTGAGCATAGCTACTTCTATCAGCAGCACATGCCCCCAGGGCTGTTAGGGCTTCAATCCATAAAAGTGATTCAGCAGAGGGTCAACAGGATCCAGTGGGTCACCACCGGAAGAAACAGAAATGATGCTGGAAGTGTTAGGATACAGCAGAGCCAGGACTTCCCCACCGCAGCCGGGGCTGGGCTGACCACTGCTGATCTCAGCCATGTCAAGGCAGAGGAGGAGCTTCAGTTTTCCTGGAAGCCACAGCACGGGTGACCCACCATGACGAGAACCACTGCATAAGCCCTACATCTGTACACCCCAGCAAGGGAAAACATTGTTTTCTGGCTACTTAGGTCACACTTTGATGGAAAAAAATGTGTATTTACTGACTTCCCAATTGGAAGGGTATAAACCATCCATGATTTACTGGGATACCTAATTAATACCTAGTATACATGAACTGAAAACTATGCCTTGCCGTGTGCTTCAAGCTGTGGAACAGAAGCTGCCACTTCTCCAATTAAGAAAAAAACAGAGCGGTTTATTAAGCACAGTTGTGGGAACATAGTTTCAGTCTTCAGTGGGTTCATCTGAATATTTTTCCATTTCAGTTCATGTAAGTTCACGCCCTTTGGGTTTCACATAAAGCCCTAGGGTCTGAGCAACTCAAAATCTCAAAATCAAAATGTCAAGTTGAAACGAAACCATAAAAGGTATTTGGATTTGCATGAAAACGGGCCCAGATTTGCTTCAGGAGTTCCTGAAGCCTGGTAAAGCTTTTGAAGAGTCTAATCTGAGTTTTGTGGTTTCAGCTCAGACTGAAACCAGCACAAGAGAACAGATGCACTCCTTTCAGGAAGCCAAGGCAGAGGAGAATGATTAAGAAGCTATGAGAACAAGAACCACAGGGAAAGAAAAAATCTCTAAAACCAGATTTTCAAGTGCCAAACACCGAGTATTAGAAACTAAAAGGACATG
This sequence comes from Aythya fuligula, assembly GCF_009819795.1. Classification (NCBI taxonomy): domain Eukaryota; kingdom Metazoa; phylum Chordata; class Aves; order Anseriformes; family Anatidae; genus Aythya; species Aythya fuligula. The sequence goes on along the minus strand of NC_045559.1, from coordinate 90,386,418 downwards.
GGTCACATTTAAGCAATGCCAACTCTGAGGATCATGCCCTCACAACAGGATACTGCAGTCCAGATGAAAGCCCACTCGCACCACCACCGTATGCCCTTCTGCCCATGTGTGAACATCCTGTCCATTGCATCACACAACGTACTCCCTGAGAAGCACAAATCCTTCAAAACTCTTCTTTTCATGGGGTTCTTGTCACCATGTAAGTACTCGCTCATACAGTATTCCAGCTGCACAAGAGCTAGGGAAAACAAATCTACTGTTTTTATGCTCTCTGGCTAACATCCATAAACCTGTCTCAACATCAAATATTTCAAATTCTAGCTTTGATCCTTTTTTTTTTTTTAAAAAAAAAAAAAAAAGACATTTCAATTTCGTATTCGCTATATTTATTCATATTGTACTTTTTTTTTTCATGACGAAAATAAGCATATTAGAGTGACAGGTCAGTTTAGTTGAAAAGATGCAAACAAGACAATAGAATCAATTAAGAAATTAACATTTCTTCCCATTAATAGTCTATATATTGCATTCAATTACACTCTTTACATTAACATAATTTACATTGACAGGAAGCAGAGGAGCTTACTTCCTGAGCAGGGTCTGACTGATTATTTTAGATTTAGCCTCTTGGCTGAGCAATTGAGCGTCTTAGAAACGACATCATGTCATGATAAACGCAAACATTATGAATAACATAAGTGAAAACTCTGAAACTCACAAGTATCTTGCTTTGAGAGCATTTTGCCTCCTAAAGATGCATAAATTTTTACTGGTTTTATGTGGCAAGGTTTTGGTAGCAGCAAAAATGCAGGGGTGGCCTCTGTGAGTAGAGTCCAGCAGCTGCCCCATATCAGACCAGAGCCAGCTCCAGCTGGCTCCAAAAGGACCTGTCGCTGGCCAGAATGGGTTGTTTGTGTCTCTGTGAGAGAATATTTAAGAAAGGGAAAAAGGACTTCTGCAAAACAGCAGCTGGGAGAGAAGAGTGAGAACCAGGTGAGTGCAGCCCCCCAGGTGAGTGCAGCAGGAGGGCAGGAGGTGCTCCAGGCATGCAGCAGCAGTTCCCCTGCGGCCTGTGGAGAGGCCCCTGGTGGAGCAGGCTGTCCCCCTGCAGCCCATGGGTCCCACATGGAGCAGATCTCCACACTGCAGCCCGTGGAGGAGCCCCCGGTGGAGCAGGTGGATGTGGCCTGGAGGAGGCTGCGGGTTGTGGAGAACCCCCACCAACACAGACTGCGGGCCAGAGCCACAGCCCATGGAAAGGGGACCACAGAAGAACAGGTGACTTGGCAGAAGCTGCTACACATGGGGTCCCGTGCTGTAGTAGTTTGCTGCTGACAGATGGACTCATGGTACAGAGCCATGTGGGAGCAGTTCCTGAAAAGCTGCTGCCTGTGGGCAGCCCCTGCAATCTCAGTTCAGGAGGACGGCATCCCATGGGAGGAACCCCACGGGGAGCAGGGGCAGAGAGTGATGGAGAAGGAGCTGCGGAGATGAAGCACCAGGGACTGACCACAGCCTCCATTCCCTGTTCTCCTGTGTCCTCTCCTCATGGGGAGGAGGTAGAATCCTAGAATCATTAAGGTTGGAAGAGCCCTCCAAGATCATCTGGTTCAACCAAACCCCCATCACCAATGTCACCCACTAAACCATGTCCCTAAGCACCAGGTCCAACCTTTCCTTAAACACCCCCAGGGACGGTGACTCCACCACCTTCCAGGGCAACCCGTTCCAGTGCCTGGCTACTCTGAGAAGAAATGTCTCCTAATTTCTGACATAAACTTCCCCAAGGACAGAAGAGGGTGGTTGGGGGGAAGATGTTTTTTTAATTTGTTTTTAGTTTCTGACTGTTCTAATCTGCTAGTAATAGGCAATAAATTATATTAATCTCCCTAAATTGTGTCTGTTTTGCCTGTGACAGTAAATGGTGAGTGATCTCCATGTCTTTACCTCAATGCTTGAGCCCTTTTCCCACAGTATTTTCTCCTCCTCGTCCTTTGAGGAAAGGGAGAGAAAATGCAGTTGTGGTGGTGTTTAGCTGTCCAGCAGGGTGAAAACAACACAAACCTTAACTTCTAATCTGCAAATTAAACTTTGTTTATGCATTTTTTGAAGGGAAAAAAAAAAGAAAAAGAAAAAGAGAGAGAGAGAGAGAGAGAAGAAGAAAGTACAAATATGGCTGAAATGCCTTTTTTTTTCCCACCACCAACAGAATACTTAGTTTCACTGCCAAACAATTCCTCTTGTCAAAGGAAATCAAATGGTTTCCCATAGCTTCAGCATTAGCTTGAATTCGCAGGAACTCAGAGTGTTACTTGAATACTATGCTGTAATCCCAGGACCATTCACTGGGGACCTGCGACATTTCCCACCGATGTTCTCATGAAGCAACATTGTAGGTCAGTTGGGGCAACTCCAGCATCTGAACATTTCATATCCATTGTTTTCCCTATAGGATAGATCAGTATTTTAGCTTCCAAATTTCATCTTTCATCACCATTTTGCACTCTCACCTTGCTTTTCATAGAGTATGTTACACTCATTTAACCTATAAAGCCTTTTACTCTCTTTTCCCTTTCAGCAGTATTTTTTGCAATTCAAATGACTTCCCATTGGTTTGACCTATTCTCATAGCACACTCGCCTTAGCCACAACTTCTATTTGAGAGTCCATCATAAGTGTTATGGCAAGTGGCATTCCTTGGCTGCAGTCCTTCCCCAGGGAGGATGGCTGGTTCTTTGCACTGCCAAAAGCTTTCTGCATCCGGCTAGCTAAGACCAAGCTCTGGCATTCAAAGGATGCTTGGTCATGACATTTTAATTGAAATCAACAGGGGTTAAGTGCTCAAGTAGGCATTCAGGCTGGACCATACAGTTTCTAATACACACATATTAGATATGAAAGACGGTGCACTTTCTCACACTCTTGCATTGCAAAGATAAATATGAGATTTTCTTTGGAAAACTGCAATGGGATTGTTTTTCCATCTGACTACTCAGCATCAATTTTGCCAATACCCTGGCTGTGGGGCAAAAATGGCTGTGGGGCAAAAGTTCCCATACCCAGTCACAGCAAACCAACTGCTCAGGGATACCCCCCTTTCCAAATGATGTGGTTTCAATGTTTTCATTCAATATTGTAGAAATAGACAAGAGTAAAATATAAATTCTTAAGACACAAACCAAAACCACATCAATTTACTCCATCTAAACAACACTAAAGGGCTTTATTTTCTTCCTCGGAAGGAAAGGTTTCAGGGAGTAGTCTGAAGCCCTGTTTTTCAGACAGTTTTGACCTTTGGGGAGAAAGAAACCCCAAACAATCAACATTCTTACACACAGCAGGATTTGAGCATCCAGGCTGGCCCCAGGCAGGGACTGCTGAGCGTGCAGGAGGCAGGCACACACAACTCTCCATCCCTAGCTGATGGTATCCTGAATAGCTCAATACCTTGTATGGTTCCTGACCTTTTTATGGTCAGTTTTTGTTTTGTTTTTCAAAAGAAGCTTCAGCCTCAAAGGAACAGCTGCCCTGGCAGCCAGACAAACTGGAATTTAATTTAAATAGTATGGTCTGGTTGGCTGTCCTCACAATGCTTCAGCCTTTTCCTCACAGAAGAGTAATAAGCTGCCCAAAAAGCCAAACACATGGGACAACTTGCAAGGTGGCACAGCCACTGCTCTAGAAGGGAGGGCTGGGCATGCTAGTATTTCTCTCCCTACAGATGCATATGGTCTACTAGGAGCTCCATCAGGGTCAGAAGTGGAGCACAAGGAGTCTCACAGCTGAACTACAATGTCAAAAATCACCACACACACACCAAAAAAAAAAAAAAAAAAAGGAAAAACGGGAAATAATAATACAGGGATAGGGAAGACAGTAGGCCAAAGGAGTGACCCTTTCAGGATAGCTGAGCCAACTGGACTTGCAGTGTTTACCCTGACATTTGCCTCTGACACTGTGTCTGGTCTGTGGCCTAAGGCAAACAACAAAAACAAAAACCACCACCACCAACAACACACACAGAGAAAACCAGTGAAAATATTAAACCCTCAACGTTACGCAAAAAGAGAAGCACAACTGGAATCGTTTTGAGAAGGTCTGGGGTTTGTCCTGTGACAGTTTCATCTCTGTGGTTTTTCTTGGTATCGATGCAGTGAGGAAAGCAGACAGCTGTATTTCCTTTTTTAACAATAAACACAGTCCTAAGCAGAAATTGCCCGGTACACGGGGATCGGAGCCCTCCTGGTCTCTCTCCCTTGGCAGTGCAGGCCGGAGCTTCCCCTCAGGCACCACCTTGGCCCCAAGCAGGGCCGTGTGCCATGGCAAGGCCTGGGCACGGAGACACGGGGTGGCACCCAAACCCATCGCACTGCACCTCCAGTCCCTGAAACCAGCCAGGCTCCAGTTTGGAAGAGTGTAAGAGGAGTACACACATACGATAACGCTTCCCCCTGAATACAGACCCATTCTCTGGCATGATACAGTTCAGGTACTTCCTGAGCCAGAAGTAGTTTCTGTGTATTTAATAACCGTGGTGGATTTTTTTTTTTTTTGCTCCAAGGCTGAACAGAACCTTGTGCAAAGACACACCTTTCTCTATTCATTTTAAATATGCCTCTTGCAACGCCTCACTCTTCCCAGGCTTTGCAGGGGGCAAGAACAGCCTCATCTGTGATAGCCAGCGAGGGCAAGGGGGTTTCTTTGCCTCTCCAGGAATAAGACCAGCCGGAGGTCCTCAAAAACGAGGGGCCAGGCGAGCACAATCCCACCCAGAACTGGAGTATCCTGTCAAGGGAAGCAGCACAGAGCCAGTGAGGCTAGGCTAGCCTCAAGGCTGAGCAGAAGACATGAGCCACGAAACCCATGAAAACGCAGATCCCGCAGCAGAGCACCGAACTTTCTCGAGGGCACAGCACGCCAGCAGACACCAAAACGTGAGGCAAGCTTTTCCCCCAGCTCAGCACATCAGGCACCATGTTCTTTGGAAAACCTGACTCACAGTGTTACAAGCAACGTCAGCAGCTCAAACCCTGTTATTTATCTGTAGGACAACAATGTCTAGAGGCCCCAGGCGTGGCATAGCATTCCTCCAACCTGGCGCTGCGCAATCCCACTGGCTGCAAGCAGTAGCTCCAGGAGAGCTGACCTGGCATCAGCAAACGCGGGCAGCTTCTCAGGACACTCTTGAGCAGACATGGCTTCCTGAGGGCTACAAGCCATCTCCTTTCTCTTTTCTGATCAACCACATCACTGCAGAGAATATTTAGATTTGAAACCACAGTGCAAGCCTCTGGTGGCTCTGTTGCTATTGGGGAGGTACCTCAAGCACATATCGCTCTGCTTAATTTCATCCCATGCAGATTTAGCCCCACTGGGTCTGCGTCACAGGCGAGGCAGACACAGGCAACCAGCATCTCTTTCTGTGGGTCATGTAAGCACACCTAATCTTCCATCAGCCTCCGGGGGGAAGCTGCTGCTCCCTCTCTGAGCTCGTGTTTTGCTTCAGCACATCAGGAGCTTTTTCTGTGGGGAAGCAGTGTGGCATTTCCACGGCTCTTGCTCATCAAGACCTCCCCAAAAAATCCAGCTGCAATTTCTCCTGTGCACAGCCATTTAGAAGATTTAGTAAAATAAATCTCATGCCAGTGGGGAAACAGACATAATTCAGCCGGCATCAGCTTCACCACAAAATGGACACAAAGCAAAACTGGGAGGTTTCTCAGCCTTATGGCCAACACTGGAAGAGAAGAGAGAGCTCACAAACAGCCTCACACAGCTGGGGAGAGACATCACTTAGTGATCTGCATCAGCTATACCTCAATTTCAGAAGCCCTACGCAGAATTAAATGCTTTCTGCCAGCTGCCAGGGAGGACTTTTTAAACTACAGAGGAAAAAGTGAGCTACCCCAAACCAAGAATAGAGAGGAGAAAGGCAGGTCTGGTAGACAAGGACACAGCGTAGTGCATAAAGATTTAGTCACATCTCTTTTTTGCCCTGACTTTCTTTGTGACCTTGGGCAGCCTGCCATAATCCTTCTCTGCAGAAGTTTTAAGCATTTTCTTTGTGTGTTGGGAGGCCCAGTGCTCAGCACCCTGGCAGACCAGCTGAGTGCACACCTGGTCCTTGTTGGCCATGCTGAAGGAAGGCACCACATTACAGGACATCAGGAGCAACCCTGGCCACAGCTAGACGCCCCTTTTGTTTGTACCCCTTTACTGAACAAGAAACATCACAGCCTCCCAAAACATGCTGACATCAAGGAGACTGCAGTCTGCTCTGAAAAGGCCTAAGAGCTTTCCTCCAGAAATCAAACAGTTCTTCACCATCTACCTCATCCTACATAAAAGACAAGAGAAGGAACTGCTACAAGGCGTTACAAGTCTTACCATCCCATCTGGCCCACAGCAAAGTAAATAAGAAGAGGAAAAGTCCTCACTGAACCATAAAGATTGGCATATCACGTTTCCCCAGATTCGGACCCAGTCTTACAGATTTTACACCAAAATTATGGCTCCTTACGCTGTGTGAGTCAGCAGGGACACATGGCTTTCTGTGGAGAGGAGGAACTGTTCCCACAGATACGCAATAAGGTGTACCTGTATGTTTTCAAGAGGCATTCCTGTAGTAACTTATTAGACAGAAGAATTTGCTTCAACAAGATACCTACAGAAATGGGCCAGCATTTTCACTTTTGGCACAGAATGAGCAACAGGATAGGTCCTTGTTTCAAATCCACAGCTCTAAGACAGACCTTGGAGATGTGTTACTAAATCCTAAACTGTTAGGTAAACAATAGAATCCGGAAAGTAATTTGAACACCTATTTGTTGTTATAAATACTCAAGTTTCAGAATAGAGCATTAAGCACATACACATCTTTGAAGGTTACAGTATGTGTTTAGAAGCACCAAGTCAGGAAGCCGAACAACGAGATATACACTGCGTGCCACCATCAGACCACCCATGTACGCCTTATGCGTACCAAGTATCACGCAAACAGGAATTTGAGTATAAGCCCTTATCATTAGATAGAGATTGCTGGGTTGTGGGTCTGGGGGCACTGGAGTTGCCCACACAGCTTCATCTCACTGCAGCGTTTGGGCGTTGGGATTTGGGTTTTGCATCTCAAACAGGAACAACTCTAAGTTGATTCATGCCAAAAACAACGGGGGATTTTTGGTATGATCACAACACCAGACGTCATCTTCCTGTACCAGCAAGGGTTATTGAAAATGACCAGCCCGACTTCATAAAAATATCAGTGTGTGTATGGTGTGGTCTGCTACCACTCCACACTCAGTGTGAGTTGTGGTTTCTGGGCACACAGCAGTAGACTGCCTGCTACAGACTGTAAACAAAAATACAGGTTGGGAAACGTAAAAGGTGGGAGAGGACTCATGCAAACATAGATGCAAGATTTCACAAGAAGCAAAACAGAAAAGCCTGGACAGATCCATATCCAGTTGAGGTCAACTAACATTTGTGGCTGAATCAGTACAAAAGAAATAAGTGAATAGGAAAATATTCATTTCCTTTACTTCAGAAATAGAAACAGTGTCAGGCACAGGAAGTACATGTTCTCATGTTTAGATTTTCAAATAAATATCGGATGAAATGACATCAAAGAAGAAATAGAAAAAGCCTGGGAAAGTCCTTTTTTGTAGGCTTTGCTTTCCTTTGCATAAAGGCAAGGTTTTGCCTTATTTCTACATTTGCAGTTTCACTGAGATCATTTCAATGGTACCTGAAATTCAGCATACGTCACATTATAAACCATTCAGCAACTGAGCAGGAAAAATAGTTGTGTGGGTTAAAAGAAAAAAAAAAAAAGAAAGAAAGAAACCACAGGTTACTTCAGTTTAAAGTTTTTTTTTATCTCCTTATAAAGACTTTACAAAGAGAAAAAAATGAAAAGTGACAGGATCAGCACACAGGAATTATTTACTCCAGTAAGACCATAAAATAATTGTTTAAAAGTTTTTTTGCCTATATAATCCACCCAGTCGTCCTGCATGCGGACCACTTCCCATACTACTGGACCTGGTGACTCCTCTCAAAGGTCCTTCACTGCTTAAAGTGTTCCTATAAAACGTAAGGGGCTTGGTGCAAGCACAGTGAATGTTCATTGCATCTACATTACTCCTTTACTTCTGTCTTCTAGTGCATCAGGTTTACAAGGAAAAGAGGGAAAAGCATTCTGGATAACCCAGATAATTTTTTGCCACTGGTAAACTGTGAACACTCCTTTCTGAGAGGTGAAGGATGTTTTCCTTGTATTTGAGCCTGGGACGCTCTCTTCAGTTTCCGATTTAGCCTCGATTCTTTCCATTCCAATTGTAATGTGTTTCTGGGAACTGTTTCCACCCTATTCCATTCAAGGCAGTCGCAGGGACTTGCTGACCCCTCTGCACTGTGAGGGAGCACAGAGCCCTCGGGCTGGGAACAGTCTGGCTCTGGGGACAGCAGGTGGTGAATCAGAGAAGGACTTATTCCCAGCACCTCACACGGAGCAGCATCTGCAGGAAATTGCTGTTCCACTGATCACTTCTCAGGAACGCTCCACTCCCACCAGCTCTTCGGGCTAATACTGAGAAACCTCAAGACATGAGCACCTCACGGGTAGCACTGTTATGCCATATGCTAGTGGAAACCAGAGAGAATCTGAATTCCTCCCTTCTGCTCCACTGCACTCTCATAGCCACTGTGCAACAAGTGCTCACACTGACTGTGAGCAGGAAGAGTATGCACAAAAATGGTAGCACTGCTGGTACTACTTGTCTTGTGTGTAGGCACGTGGCAGGACCTTGAAGTAAATATCCAGCAGCATCTTGGTCCTGATATGGTCTTCTCCCTGGTGCTCCAGGTGAGGGAGCAACCCACGAAAAATAGCTTTAAAGGACTCAAACCCCAAACCAGCCTTCATCCTGAAAACAAAAGCCAAGCCCTGCCCAGGTTCACTTCTTGAAGCACAGAAGAAAGGATGGGTGATGGCTCATGGCCTGCAATCCCACGGTCTTGTTCCTGGAGAGTCCAGCTCCTGCCAAAGTGGGGTGGAGGCTACATTGACTGCAGTCCACCCACACGCCATGGGACTTCTACATCGGAGGACTCCTCTTTGCTTCATTTGCTCCTGAGCAGCACCGAAGCACCATGAGATTCTTTGTGTCCATCAGACAGGAAAGCTATTGCTACCTTCTTCACATTAAGCACAACCCCTGTGTGGGATCCCAGCCATGGCAGTTCAGCCTCAGTCAGCCAGAGCCAGGTCTGGGCAAAGAAAGTAACCCTCCAGCAGGAACCCCAAGAATCAGAGTCACTCATCTCTAGGGGGGGCCCTTATCAATATACCCAATCTTTTTAAAATCACGGCGCAGGCTTGCTTTGCTTTTAGGAAGCAGGTGAAATCTGCAGATGTCGCAATGTATTTGAAGGGAACTTCTGCTGAGTAATTCTTCCTCAAATCAGTTTGCAGGAAAATGGCTCACTGGAGACTCCCACCTCATGTAATAGCATGCGGTGATCCACTGTCAAAAAGCACTTTCTGTTTTTTTCAGAGAGAAACTGACAAGATCACTCTCATTTTTTTTCTGAAACACATTTATTGTAAGTGTTTTTGGCAGTGCAGGAAGTTAACTTCAGAAAGGCAGTCTGAGTGATTCCACTGAGCCAAGCATCTTGACAGTCACTAGTTTCCCCTTCTCCCTTGTTGCTTCCTCTTTTGGAGGCATTTACTCATTTTAAAAATATAGCGTAAGACCTATTTAAAAAGGAAAAACACAGTTTTCGTGGGTTTTTTTGTTGTTGTTTTTTTCCTCTTGTTTTGAAACTGAAGCAGCTGCCAGCAGGCTGGAGTTGGAAAAGCCAGCTGGGGCTAGGAGGACAAGAGAATCACTAGGTGACCTAAACACCTTGAAAGGAGAGGTGCAACCTGCTTCTCCAGCTCATCGGACAAACACACGCGTAAGAGCGAGACCAAAAGGCAGTGGAAGAGGCAACACTGAACAAATATCCTTGAACCAGCCTGCCTCAGGAGTAGGTGTGCTGCATCCAGGAAGGCATAAGGGCAAGAGGCCATGGGGTCTGAGCCCTGTCCTCCTCCTGCAGGAGCCCTGCGGATCCTGGTAACTCACGGCGATACCCACGATCCTGCTGCTCCCCTGTGCCGTGCCTGCCTGTGTGCCACGCCAGTCTCCTGCCCTGAGGCAGAGGCTCACCAGCAGCCAAACACTGCAAACAGGACTGGTTCAACATCCCCGCAGGAACGGCTCTGCACACCCACACAAGGAGACGGCGATGTTCGGTCAGGTGCCAAGCCCTGTCCCTCTCTGTCCTTGGCTCAGTGCCTTGCTCGAGTGTGCACGCAGCTCCTCTCGTGAGTCAGCAGCCGTCAGCTCCAGCCCCGTGCAGGAGGATTTGTCAAGGCTGTAAGGTCCTGCTCTCTGCAAGGAAGGTCCTGGGCCAAAGGCAGCACCAGGACCCCTCACCACAGGTGGAGGGGTGAAACTGCAACTGGAGTGGAAGGGCAGCCTCGCAGCAAGAAGCAGAGTCCCAAGCCAGCGAGGTGAACAAGAGGAAAGTTTGAGAACCAGTCTGCCAGGGAGGCAGACACTGCCCTTGATGCACCTTGCCACAGGGACAAGTAGGGGATAAAAACCTTTCCTGTGTAAGAAATGAGGAAGGGAGAAGCTTCAGGGCAAGCTGAAGGATTGAAGCAGAGACCCAAAGGGAGCCCCCAGCACCTGCAATCCGGAGACAGCTGCCATCCCAGACTCCACACCATGCAGGGCGCCCAGGTTCCCAGAGAAATGCAAGGCCTGCTTGGCTGCTAAAGCAAATCAGAAAAGCAAACAGGAGCTGCCAGCAATGCTTTGACTCCCTGGTTTGGGTTTTCACTTCACATTACAGATGCCCGGCCCTTCTCCCCTGCACACCTCCCTGGAGCCACTGTCCTCACTGCTCCAAGAGCTGCTGTTGCAGGAACCCTGCTCCACATTTCTTCTCCCTGCCCAGTTGGGCAATCAGCAAAGCTCTTGTCAGAGGAGAAAGCAGCTATTGTCTGCTGAATTACCCGGACATATCGGGTGCAATAACTAAATATTTTGCAAGACCTGATCCTGTTTCTGTGCAGATCTGGTTTAGATGAGGGCAGTTTTCACCAGCTTCTGAGGTCAGCAGAACATTTGTGGAAGTGATTACTCAAACCAGGGAGAAGTCCTCCAATCTTGTACTGATCAGTAGTTCCCACAACTCACATTATACGCACCCAGCGAGGGACGTGGTGTCCCTCAACAGCCCTGCAAACACCATCCCCATCAGAAATGGCACAGGGATGAGGAGCTTGGTTTCCCACCAGGCTCCCTCTTTTCCCATCCTGCTCCCTGCCGATGCCAACTCCTGCTCCTCCCTCTTCTCTTGCTGTGTCGAGGCACAGCCCCATGCCTCGCACACAAGTAAAGCCACTGAAAGACCTGGCAAGGGGAATCAGGCCCAGGTTGCTGTTTCACGGCAGATCTGTATCTGAAGGAACATGCTGGACTGCAGCCTCTCCACCTGCTACATTCACAGTTGTGTTTGCAGACACGCATGTTTTGAGAGGAAAGTTCATCCTCAAGCCAGAAATTAATTAGGGCAGCATTGAGCTAGTTAGGATGATAGCAATCTGCTTTGGCCAGCTCAGTCTGGGCTGAGATGCTGTCTGAAAAGGAATGAAAAATTCATTTGAATTCATTTAACAAGTGGGAGAATTTTCTGCAGCGATAACAATTAGCTTTCCTCAAAGTGTACTTCAAAATGCTGGGCAGCTGCTGGAAGGGAAACCCCTTGATACATGACATTTAAGTAGAAGACAAGACTGCAGACACAACACCTCCTGCTCATTGGAAAGGACTCCGGGAGCATCCCACCTGAAGGTTACCTGCAGGTGTGCAAGGAGAACACTGTTTCCTGGTCACAATGAATTGCAGAGGGAAATTCCAATTTCTTCCCCTCCTTTCCTTCTGCTAAAGCCTACCTGTCAAAGCCTTGCCAAGAAAATCACTTTGGGGATAAATGCCAACTGTGACTTTAGTAGTTCCTGAGCTTTTTAGAGAGGCTCAAAGATCAACCCCAGAAAAGATATATCTGATAATAAGAAACTACGGATTCCTGCTCTCCAGCAATAGAATCGCTGCTTTCACCACATATGAGATAAGCAACTCTGAGCTGTGAAATGTCTCGTTTTATGTGGAAACAAGGCATTGCCCTAATACGTACAGATCATGGGCAAGACTTGAAATAGCTTCAGTGGGCTTGCCACATAGCCTTGTCACAAAGCCCACTGAAATCAAAACATTGACTTCAGTCTTGCTTCTCATCACACGCAGCTTTAAGTAGCTGGGAGCTCAGAGTCTACCTTAACCACAAAAGACGCTCAGGGATTTGCTGCCCTCTCCATCCTCCAACATTTAAAATGCCATTAGGCACCTTCCCACTGCTGGGAATGTAAGCAGCCACTCTTGTATCCAGCCCAGAACTAATCGGGGTTCATTTCAGAGCTACACACAACAGCCTGCTCTAAATGAGAGGTCACAAGTGGACGGGATTTCCAAATCTTGCTGCGTCAGCATCCCTACATACTCATAACCTGCCTTCCTCCTTAATCTACTTCAGTCACAACACAGTCATTCAAAGAGTTTAAGTAGCCAGATGGGGCTCCTTTCATCTCCGGCGGGGTGCAGATAACAAGCCGTTTTGCTGGCAGATCTAGTCGGGGCTTCGCGTTGCCTTCCTGCCCTGAGCATTTGTGCTGAAGGCAAACCCTCAGACACCCAGAGGCAGCTGCTTGCTGCAGGCAGGCGGGTTGTGCCTGGGAAACGCTCACAGGGATCTCTCCACAGGACACCAGCAAGGTCTACCACTTGATCATCTGCCTCCATCGGGCACAGCAGCCCTAATGATGGTGCTGTCTTCCTTTAGCACAGCTGAGTGAGAGCAAACTTGCCTTAAATTAAAAAGGAGCGAGTAATATAGCTTGGCCAGCTACTCAAAGAGAAGAAAAAACTGCTGTCTCTGAAGAAGCAACCAATTTATAGCCCAGCTGCTGCTCATTCAGTTACAGCTGTTTTGAGGTTATAGGCTCTTTTGTGCAAGACTCAGATGAGAAGTTCACTTCTAACATTATAAAAAGCTGTGAGCTGTGATGTGGGTATTTTATCTAAGCTGGGCAAGGCATTGACAGAGATCTAAGAGAAAGGGGGCTTTCAGCAAGCAGAACTTCTCCTTTTCCACTGGTGCAACAGAAACATTTGGAAAAGGCTTAGAGAAATTATATTTTTAAATACACTCGAACATCAACCGAACCAAACATGCATCTCAAACCGCAGTCTGGAGGCACACAAGCAATAGATGAGCCCTCACTCCAATAAATACAGCTGCAAGACAATATTCAACACATGTTGGTTATCCAGGCAAAGGCCACCACAACACTGACTGTGTGTAGAAGAGCCTTTTGGTGGAAATGACCACACAACAATCAATCATATAAGCATATGCATAAAAAAATACATATGGAGAGAGGATGAGGATAGTCAGACTACCTTAGACTAGCTTTAGGCATCTAACTTGGGTGCTTATACCAGCCCTGGGTGCTAAGCAGAGTATACAGAAGGCAATTCAGATCCCTGGAGCCCGGGTTCAGGATGTAACCCCAGGCGGGCTGCCCGCCTGCACCCCCAGCCCAGCAGCCACCTCAGGTGCCCACAGAGCATCACATCCAACCAAGGCTGCAGGGCACAACAGGAAGACAAATAGCACCCAGGCCCAAAGAGCTCACCATGCAAGTAGGGCAGTGGCTGCAGAAATAAAAGGCACACTGCTTACTGCAGCTTGCAGTAGAGGACCTGAAAGCAGAACCTACTGACCTGAGGTCTGTGCTGAGAGGGCCCTCCCCAGGGTCCTGCTCTGCACCTCCACCCACTCCACTTTGCTGGCCAGGAACCCCTCCAAAGGAATACCACTAGCCCATGTATTTGACTGCTTTTCCACGTGCTGAGACCCTGTCTCAGCATGAAGAATGCAGCATGAAGCAGTGCTACTGGACTGAAAGCCAGCTGCAGCTGATCTTGCACTCCCCACCAAAGCACGACCTCTCTGTGCACTACACGAGCAGGAACAGGCCCTTAATTGTGAGCAGCTTCAGAGGAGCACCAGCCGCCTGGCACAACACCTCTGCAGAGAGACCGAGCTCCAAGCACATGCTTCCACCCTGCTTTATGGGAGGTGAGACTGACCTACACCTTGAGGCAGCCACCAGCCTCAGTTCCTCTCTGGGACACACGTTGCCTATTCTGATTTAAGTAATGGATATCAAGCATTGGACTACAGCCAGAAAAGCCTGCTGAAGAGCCTTCATTTCAGGAATAAACATTATTCTCTCTAGGCCATCAGCTGCATTTAAGCCACCTGGTTACAAGGGAAAGATTCATTATCAATATCCAAATTACCTGCTGGCATGTGCAAGTCTCTTTTTCATCTCTGCCCTGTATACACACAAATACAGACACACCATCAGAGAACCTTTCCGCCACTCCCAGCAGCACCTGAAGGTTGAGCTTGCAGTCAGCAGTCACAACAAGCAATACTCAGCACGCACTGATCCACCATCGCCACCTCCAAACGTGCATGCAAATCTGCAAGGCTGTCATCTCCCCCTCTCTGAGCCATGGCCTGGCACCACCACGCTGTGCAGGAGGGGTGGACACAGCGTGGATGGTTGGCTGGTCACCTCCTGAGCAGGACACAGCACACACTGCTAGGTTGCAGGGTGAAAGAGAGGGGCAGAAGGAGACTGCTTGGCTCATCTGAGCCAGAGTCTCTCGTCGTGACAGAAAGGACACCAGTGGGAACATGGCGTTGACACTGATGAGCACCAAGTCAGCTTAATCCCCCCACAAGCCGCTTAACAGTAGGATTGTTGCTGGACCACCTGCAGGGCCTCCAAGTGTGCCTGAAACAGAGGACACCAGGGTTTGCCACGACATTCAGGACCATTTTTCTGCTGCTATTGTGAAATGAGGACCTGAAGGAGTCGATGGAGATCTGCTGTTTCACTCCAGCTGAGAAAGCAGACTTGTGTTACTAAAGGTCTGCTTTTCTCACACAAACGCTTTATGTGATAAAACTTCTAATTAACTACGTGGCAAATGCGATGGGAAGACTCTTCTGCTAATTATTTCTATGGCTTTAGGCAACAGAATAAAATCAATATGAACCAAGAAAACAATAGTTAAAGAACCCTGGCAACTTGGGCTGGGATGTAAATTAACAGCATGGTGGTGGATGGGAACGCCTTCAAAAGTCGGGATGAGGGTGGGACCAGGCCTCAGCTGCGTGGTGCCCACCAAAGCCTCCTCTGCTTCCTCCATGAGGCCTTGCCATGGGTACTGCATCCTCCTCCTTCTTTGGGTCTCCCTGCAGCACCTGATAATGCCTCCCAGACAGCATAGAAGTAATTAATGCACTGCAGTGTGCGGGGCAGGAAGGATCTCTATGAAATGGCACGTATGCACAGACGAAGTCCTCACTGAGGACTCCACCAACATACACAAATGACAACATGTGGAGCTGCTGCCTTCCTCCTAAAACATGCACCAAACCTCCCCAGCAGGTATTAGCAACCATGTCCTGGGCATCTCAGGCCATGCCACACAGAGCTCAGTACAAGCTGCTCACCTCTCCCCAAAACCTCAGTCCCTGAGCGAAGCACCATCTGAAGTAGGAAGGCTGTGACAGGGACCGCAGAGAGCAGCCACATCTGCTGTCAGATCAGATTCTGCAGGATATAAACCAGAGACACGATTTTTACAGAGATGAAAGGATGTTTTGTTGTGAAGCAAGGCTGCTAAACACAGCCCCAAGCTGCAGTCTGAGGCCAACGACTTCTTGCACCCCTCAAAGTTCATTGCCTGCCTCCTGTGGACAAGCCTCCTTCAGTGGCTGTGTCCCCTCCGTGACTGAACTGTATAATGAAAAAATGCACTTGAACTTCTTTGTATTCATCTGATTCTATCTTGTTTTCAAAATTAAAGACAACCTGAGTAGAAAAAAAAAAGAGAGAGAGAATCATGTTGTAAATGGAGTAACTGAGGAATGGGCAACTGCAGAAATAATCTCCCAAGAACCTGACCAGAGACCTCTACCATACAACAAAACTGTTTTGAAGCACAAAATCTTCAGAAGCAGAACAAGTTTCACAAAATGCTCACTTATATTCAAGAGCAAAGTCTATGCTAGGAGTTATATTGCTTTAACTCTATCAGAATGGCCAAAAGAAGGAAAAATGATCTTAGCAACTGTGCAACTACATTGACGTAAAACTGCTCATTATTTCTCACCGGGGAATAAGTTTCTGGATTAAGTAACACTGGTATGAAACTAACGCTTGCACTGCGCAGCTCTGTGACCCCTTGCTAATATTGCAAAAGCAAGGGAAGGCAAGATCTAAGGACTCAAAACCTAGGGATTTGTAATTTAGGACCCTCTGTTGCGTTGAGTCTAATTCCATCATCTTTGGATCCACTTTTAAAAAGACGCTGAAAGCTTAGCTAAAGCTGGGCACCCAAAAACTGAGCCAGCCTAGGAGCTCAGTACGTTGGGAAGCCTCAGTACGTTAGCTTTGTTTGTAGGCCGCGGAGTTAGTTTCATTGATCAGAAGGCGAGATAGCGATTTGAAAAACAAAACCACAACCACTTGTTAGCTGTAAGCTCCTTCAAATACGCTGCATTAATTCAAATGCGAATTAGGCCGATTAGACATGGAAATACAGCCCCAGCGCCCGGTGCTGGCGGAGCAGCCTTGGCTTCCAGGCTCCCCGTCAAGTCAAGCCCCGTCCTGCCGCGTTCCCATGCCAAGCTGGCAGCGACCCGCTGCTGCCAGCAGATAACGCCGGCTGCTGCACGAGAAGGCGCATGCAGAAGGCATGTCTGGCGAGTAGGCTCTCATGACTAACATTTTGTTTCTGCGATAACACGCTAGGCCACCTACACAACTAGCCCTCGGAATAAATACTTTGCTGCACGGGTTCCCATGAGCAGACTGATGGAGCGCTAGATAAACTGCTGTCGCTCTCACAGTGGTTTGCTAGGTCTGGATTATCTTCCAGATCTCACACACCGCTCTTGCAGCACTGTTTTCTATTGGTATTAGTTTCTTTTCTTTTTTTTTTTTTTTTTTTTTTTCATTCAGTTCCACTGCTCCATTATCCATTATTATTATTTCAGACTGTTCCTTGAAACCTGTGTTCATACAGCACGTAGCATCAGGCCCAGTCTGCCCACCTCCATGGCAGCATGCTCCTCCATGGGTGAGCACAGCCCGGCAGCCAATGGCATGGTCGTTTTCGTCCCTGGGCCATCACATCCCTGGTTTTGCCAGCCAAGGCCCAGTACCTGGTGGCCACACTATCCAGGCACACGAGGACCATCCTTCCCCACCAGCCAGCCACCCTACACACAGCCCAGCTCCTCCTGGCATCCCCACCACCACGTTGTTCTCTCAGGAGGGGGCTCAGCACATCGCTGAGCTCCCAAAACACCCACACAAGCACAATCTATGGTAGCAAAGACTGGATAGCACTGTGAAGCCCCATTCCATTAGGCCACAAACACCCATCTTGCTCAGCAGATAGGTCTTCTAAACCAAACGTTCCACAGCCCCCAGCCAGTGAAGACACTCCCCACTTCCTTTCCACCTTTTCCTTCCCTCCCAAAAATCTCAGACCAATGTGTTTTGAAAGGCATATCCCATGTGTCTTTACTGTCATCACATGTCAACAAAAGCATTTACAGATTCCAAATCTTCAGCAACAGGAGTTTCTTGGCATTCAAATATAAGATTATAGGCTTGTTCACAGGAGTGAATTTACATCAAAGCGAGTCTTTGGCGTGACTGCGTTACCTGGCACGAAGTAGGCATGTCCAACAGATGGCTTTTCCACCAGCCCAAGTCATTGCTCCCATTTCCTGTGCATGATGCTCTCACCTTTGTAGGCAAGTAACCTATTCATTGCTGCTAGGCCCTGAGCACTGCAGGATCATTTCTGCAGCTCATGATGGGCAAGCTGGGAAAAGCTACGCAAAAATGACCCTGCCTCACATCAGGGGCCACACCTCTGAAAAAGAGGGACTTGAAAATCCACCCTCACCAGGTGCCAAGGAAAGACAACACAAGGAAGCTCAGCACAGAGCAGGGATGGGACACCCAGGACTACGACTGCATCTAGGGACATGATCATGTTACCATCACTTGCATGGCAGGAACCCATCCTCTGAAATGTGCCACATATCTGCAAAACCATACAGGAGTTTGGGGAAAATGTGTTCCTAGTGCCAGCTGGACAGGCCAGCAGACAACCAGGGCAAGGTACACCAGAGGGACCAGTCCTAGAGAACAAACTAACAAGAGCAGCTTTCTCATCAGGTTTCCCAATGCCTGCCATTGCTCGGTCAGGGTGGCCAACAGCGAGGAGGGCACAGAGCCACATGAATGTCTCTCAGCCACCAGCACTCACAGAGGCCAGGCGCTGTGCTGAAGCCTAGGTGGACCACCACAGCAGCCACAGGCAGTTTTATTTCTCAGGGATCTTTAAACCAGAACCACCTCATCGCTTTCTTGTTTGTATGAGGAACCTCCTTCGCCCCATATCTTTAATTAAGAGGCCTGTGTGTTGTTTTTTTTATACCATGTGGTAGCTTTTATCTAACAGGTATATGTAAAAAGCATGCCTGGGGAAAATCATATTCATGGGAACAAACTTAACAAAGCCACTTTAACCCGGCTGCTTTTTTAAGAAGCACCCCAGGGCAATCCCTTGAAGATATTTATGCTCCTATGGTGAGTTAGAGGCTTCTGAAGACTCCCACTAGTCCCACTTCCCTTTATTCTCCTGGGTACAAGCACTGGGAAGCGTCACTGTCCCTTTTCTCTCAGACGAGGGCATTCATGACAAGCTGCTTTAAAGTAAGAGGATGAGCTCCACCCTGCAAGCTGCCGAGCATCACCACGCTCCCTCACAGCACCCAAGGAGCACTCCAGCCAGCCCAGGGGTTTCCAGCAAGATTGTGAAATGCTCCCATGACCTGAATATCTGCCTAAAACACTGCTGACAAGGCACCTCACAGGCCAGATACATGCTGCAGACTTTTGCCAGGAGAGCTGTTAGTCAGGGACCAGGATGCCTGGCTGACCCAAAGTGTGCTGTGAAGCACGACACAGCCCTGACAAAACCTGGGGGTGCAGAAAGTCTATGTTAGGGCTGAAGATAGAACAAGTATGGGTATTGGGTTTTTATCTGCAGTATTTCATCATTCTTTTTTGGATAGCATCAACATGCAATATCATTTATAGACTGGATTTCAGGTTCTGTTAAAAATCTGTAGAAGCTACCTTAAAAGTTTGGTCTACGTCCTGCTTAAGTCAGCATCAAAAGGGTTTCCCACAAGGATCAGCCTCTTCCAATAAGACCCAACACTTCAGGCCCCATCCTTTTATGGGGAAAAGGATGATCCTCCATCGCAAAAGGAGGATCAGACACAATCATGGTGATGGCACAGTCCTGTTGCCAATTATGCCAGCTGTAAGTGCTCAGGAATTATTAGTAACCAGCCCCTTCCCTCTCCCCCACATCAATCTTTCCCATACCAGCTGGGGGGAAACAACAACAAAAACAACAAAAAACAATCCCCGCAAGGCTAGTTTATAAATTCAAGACTTTAAGACCAAAAAAAAAACAAAACCGAACAACATCTGGATGGTTTCCCTTCAGGTGTCTAAGTGAGGGGAGTTTTCCAGCCACAACCCCAAATGTTTTCATGATTTCACCGCAAGCTCAAGGGCCAATTCATCTCCCTCGTGCTGGTGGGATGGTGCACGAGGCTGCGCTGCAGCTGACACCCTGGGCTACAGCTTGCAAGGGAATGAAGATGAGCAACATAGCCTGGTGCATGTCCTGTGACCCAACCACAGAGGCTGGCAAAGCCCTGCAGGGCTCCCCAGCTTATTTTTGCCCTCTGTAGATGTGGAACCGGCTTGCAAAACCAGGGATCTGTGCTGCCCATGAGATGGTAGCGTGACCAAAATGGGTGCTCTGCACTGGGTCTAGAGCCAAGGCTACAAACAGCCCCAGCCCACAGATGTTCACACTTATGCTCCCGTATCCTTGCTGCATGTGGCATCAGGGTCAGCACTGCTTTCTCTTGGGGCACAAACATGTTGGATGCAGCTTCCAGTCAGACCCACTGTGCTTGTGACTGCTCCTGATGCTTTTCTGATTGCAACATGGTAGGAAGCAGAGAGATGAGGCAGGAGCTGAAGCTTTCTCATGGCTGACAGGTGACAGAGCCTGTCCAGCTGCTTCTGTGCACAGAGACAGCTCCCTGCAGCGCCAACAGTCACATCCCCTTGCACATTGGTGGGAAAGTGAACGGAGGAGCACTGAGCATTAACATTATTTTCCTGGGCCTCATATATGATGCAAACATGAATGGCCAAGGTCACTCTCTTTGGCTATTTTTAAGCCAAGTTCTGTTTATGCAGCCCTGATGCAGTGGTCTCACCATTGGCCCAAAATGCACATACTTCTAACATGACCAGGCACAGCAAAAACAATCCCATCGAGCCCTTTGTGTTGCTAATGCCAGAGGAAAATTCCTGGAAAGGCAAACAAACCTGATAGGAGGGCTGGAGCATCTGCTGGTGCCACCCTGCCACCAGGTGAGGAGGTTTCCAGACCAGATTACCAAAAATACGAGTGCATATTGGCCAAACTGGTTTTTTGTTTGTTTGGTTGGTTGGTTGTATTTTTTACAATGAAGGTGGAATGAGACTGTTGTTGTTGTTATTATTTTTATTATTTTTTGAAAAAATAGTGTTTCCAGGAAGATTCAGGAGCTCCAGTCTTACAGCAGACTCCACACCAAACAGCAAGATGTGTCAGTCCCCAGAAGCTGCTGAGCTCATCCCAGAGCACACCCGAGCAGCCCGAAGCAGCACAGATAAAATCACTGATGCATGTCCTCATGTTCTGCCACCAGCTTGTGCTGTCTGGAACAAGCATCACAGGGCTCAATCTCCTCAGACAGACAGACACTGGAGCCCAGCTCAAGCCATACTTTTAGCTGGGAACAGAGGCAGTGTTCTGAATCACACATCCCAAGCATTTTACACCGTAAAATACCTCCAACCCAGCACTGCGCATTTAAAAGTTGGGCTACTCTGAGCTTTCGTATCAAAGGGCAACGCTGATGGGTGAGAGGCAGAGAAGTGCAGCAGAGAGGTAAATAAAGGGAAAAGCCTTAAGAGGTTCACAGCTGCCCTGATATAAAAGAATCATCTTTCACGCTGATAAAAATAATGTTACAGGCTCTGATAAGGATAATCTCCCGGGCTCTGATAAGAGTACAATAAGAACAAGCCTTTTACAATGCAGCATTATTGAACCACAACCCCATCCTGCCCAGAAATACCCTTTCTAGATGCCGCTGCCTTTTGTTCACCAGCAGCAAAAGCACTGGGAAGGACTACTCTAGCTTTCCTCCCTGTCTAGCAAATTTGAGCAGCACAGCCAGGAAAGGACTCGATGGGCTCCACCCTATTGAATATGGAGCAATTCGCTGCAAAGCAACTAAAGCATGCAAATAATTGCATTGACTTCAAATGAAATTATTCCTATGTTTAAGTGCTCTACTGAATCAGGGCCAGGGTGCTCGGCATGCTGGAGTATCAAGTCTCAAATGTTTTGGAAGGCTTTAAGTGAGAGGGAATGGTTTGGGAAATAGGGGGGAGGAAAGTGGGAGGGAAAGGAGTTCTCCTACTGAATAATAGGCCAATTATTTCTGTGGAAGTTTTTGATGGGTATGAATAAAGAAAATAAGAATGATGGAAGGTCTGAATCTCTTTGGATGTTTGTGTTAACTGTCAGGTACTACCTCGTATCCACGCTGACCCAGAAACTGGACCGGCTGCACAGTTATGAAATTGATTTAAGAAATACATCCTGTATGAGCCTATGTGCACAATGCAACCTGCTTTCCCTCTGTATTTCTGTAGCAATACAAGAATGCACTGAGCCAGCCTACTGCTCTTGAAGGGATGGATGCTAAAGATGCCTGAAATTCCAAACGTCCCAAGCAGAGGGTTGTTTGGTGTTTTTTTTTTTTTTTTTGGTGGAGCTTAAAGCCCTGCTCCTTGGACCCAGCCGAGCAGGAGTACCTACCCATGCAGGTGGGGGCCACCTGTAGTACCGGGGGCAGTGCAGGTACCCAAAGGCAGGCACAGAGCTGCTTTGCTGGCTCAGTCACGTCCACAGTGGCAGGCACGGGGACAGCTCTCACAGAGCCACTGGCTTGGCAGGACAGAGTAAGGAAAAGCTCCACAGAAACGCCCGCGGTGGCCACTGCTGCTTGCAAGACAGGCATTTGGCTGCAACCACCCCGGTGTCCTGCAGGTGAAATTAAGGAAAATGAGAGAGGAGTATGGAAAGCCGTAGCCTCAGCTTTATGCTGGAAGACCAGGAGCGTCCTTTGCCACATTATGCTCCTACAGGCCCTGTCCCTAGGACCTGGACGTACTAAGTGGCTCGTTCCAAACCTCTCCCAGCGCAGCGCTGACTTCCCGTCCTGACAGCAGTACATTGCACTTCTCACGTCTGATCTCAGTTTATTCCAAAAGCAACAGATGAAAGCCGGCGAGCATTAAAGTAAATAGGAGTTTTGCTTTCAACCACATTTGGAGCAGAATTTGACCCAGAATTAAAAGGACACTTTCTACTCGGGATCCAACAGGTTTCTGATGCTGTTCCAGTAGCTCGAGGAGGCACACCTGCTCTTGGATCTGCATGGCAATTTCTGTGGTTTGGCCACTGAGGGTGGTTTTATATTATTTTTAAGCGCTACCATTAAAAACAAGGCACTTTTTTTTCTCTTTTCCCTCCACTTTGTATGTTTTGCAAAGAGCTTGGGCAGAACCAAAGAACCACGTGGGTGAAAAAAGACGTACAGAAAATATTCTCAGCGTTGTGTGCAGGCAATTCCTCCTGCAGCTGTTCAGGATGACTGACCCAGCCTCAGCCTCTCACCCAGGGCCCCTTTCCTCAGCCACTGGCTGTTGGGGACCGACCCCAAGAGAGCCGATCGTGCATGGTGCACTCCCTGAGGGCCTCACAGGCCTGCAGGCCATGCCTCAGCCTTGTTCCTGACAGGAATTGGGTGGCCGTGGGTGAAGCCAGGCCAGCAGACCCTGCCAGCTTTGCCACCCACCCATGGCCCCATGCCACCTGGCACTCAGGGAGGCTGAGACCTGGCCCTGACGTGGGCTGTGGCTGAGCCCTCCGCATCGCTCATCCCCAGGGTACAGCCACCACATAAATAACATCGGATGGCCTTTGCTGTGAATGACCAAACCAGAAGGGAACTCAAGGAAAACATTGAGAAAAACACATAAAACCACCTCGAGCACTATGAAGCAGCCGTTACAGCAGTTTTCCATGAGTATTGCCAACGGTGCGGAGAATTATTCCAGTTCAACTCGGGGTGAGGGAGAGCATAGTTCATGATGAAATGATTATGTAGGATGTGCTGAGAGTTAGGCTAGTATGTAAAGAGAGACTTTAAGTCAGTGAATGTGATTTTAATGTCATAGTTTTGGTCAATAACAAAAGCATGTAGAGCGAACACATGTGAAATGGTGCTCAGACAGATCCCCAAAACATGGTTTCTACACAGACGTGGGTGAAAAACCACACAGGATTAAATCAGAACAAGGGTCACAGGCAGGAGTATTTCACTTCAAAAGAGATTAAATGTCCCTTTCAATACAGCCTACTTACAACGGGACTCCAGCACCAGGGGGATTTTCAGCCCTGTCTGCCACCAGGATATTGGGAGCAGGAAGAGCTGAGCAGGCCGTCCCTGCCCAGGAGCTGAATGCACGGCTGAAATTGGACCCTGCTATTTGCGTCATCACCAAACAATTAGTAAATGCTTCAGGTAACTCAGGCCATTCCCCAGTGCTTTTGAACATGTTTGTGGCCGGATAAGGACTGTCACATCCCTGGTGTCAACACGGTGGCTTTGCGGTGAGCTCTGGCACATCAGCAGGGCTCTCTGCCCAGGAGGCTGGTAAAGTCGGCAAAGCACAGCTGTGGGTGAAGCACCCACAGCTTGCCAATGCTCATGCTGGTCTGTAGGAATAATAGCACAGGAGTTGCTCCCAGATCCAGGCGAATTTTTGGCCCTTCAACAATCAAAGTGGCTAAAAAGCTATGTCTTGGTGTAGGAAGAGCAGTAACATAGCAAAATTGGGGCCATTGCAGAAAGTGCTCTGACATTTTCTACAGTTTTCATGATTCACCCTGTATCCAAAGGGAAACATTTCTATTACATGTTGAAAATTGGCTGATCCACATAACATCTGCGAGACGTGTTTCCTCTCTGTCTGGCTCAGCAGCTCTCAATGCTTCATTGCTCCATCAGTGGATAGATGCATCGATGACCACAGAAGTCAGTTGTCCTCTCAAAGAAGGCTGCAGATCCCACTTTTAGCCTGAAAACAGAAGCAAGTGTTTTTAATTCAGATACATAGACAATTTTTCATCCAATTTCAAAAATAAAGAAGGAAAAGATAATATTACTGCCATTTCCACCAGTTCTTTTAAGATAGACTTTGGTAGTCCAAATCAGAATTCACAATCTCCACTAGCAACAAATACTTGTAACCTTTTTGCTGGGTCAGGTTTTGCAATAATTTTACACTTTTCTGCAATAAGGGAACCCCCACAGCCACACACACCAAGACACATCGTAGAGAGAGGTGTAGAAGAGCCATTTGCAAGATTTTAGGTGTCAGGTGTGGCAGTGAGTTACCACACCAGATATAGAGCTATCACCATGCATGAAGGACATGCAAGGGGCACGGGCACACAAGGCAGCCTAAGGACAGCAGCTCTCAACAGATGGAAAGCACCAGAACTTACAAACAAGAGTTTTTCAGGAACTATTTTTTTCCTCAACAACAAACCTTCAGAAGTTCACGAGGAGACCAACTCCAGTTCATGTAAGATTTTTCAGCCCAAACCCACAGCTTCCCATTAAAAATTATATACCGTTATCACAGCCAAAATAGCCAGAATCAGTGCTATAAATGTGTGGAAGAGCTAGTCAAACTCTGTTTCAAGGCTTATATAATCATAACTATTAGTTCGACAGTCGGTTGAGCTCAAAGGCAAGATAATCACTGACTTTCATGGGTTTGGGATTAGATCTCTAATAGATTCTGGCATCTGCTGCCTTGTTTACAAAAAAAACTAGGAAAAAAAAAATCCTCCTAAAACAACAAGACAGGCAAAGGAATACAAATACTAGAGAGCTGGAAGGGAGACCAACTACTTAGTAACACCACCATTATCCAGTAATCATGACCAGAAAAAAAATAATTGTTATTAATGTGCACATATTAATTCTAGATGCCTTGTACATGTAATCCTTAGATGTTTTCAATGGATTAAATCCACTACTTATGTAATAGTCTGGAGGTGAGTGGAGCTACACCCACCGTGGTTTGGGTTCCACCTGTTTTTAGGTAAACCCTGACTTCCCTCTATTCTGCATATCCCTCTTCCAGGAGCCAGAACGTGAAGACAAACTGTTTGTTTTCCTTGCTTTACCGTCTCTAAGCTATATTGTCATAACATTCAGATGCAATTCCAAAAGGCAGCACAACCATAGCAAATAGCCAGGATGGAAGACTGTGCCAAGCAGGCTTGATGATCCATAAGCCACACGTGCAAACATCCATTTGTTTTAACAGATAGCCAGGGTGTATTATAGGGGGGGTAAAAAAAAAAAAAAGTATTTCTGTGGCATATATGAAAGTTTTAGAGACAGCAGAGGCATCTGAAGCAAATGTAAGCCCCTGTTAAGAAACACAAAACAGACATTGCATGTGTATTTTCAGACATAGTATTTGTCAGCATGGATAGTTAAACTTTCATTCTGCGTATCAGAACAGGGCTTCAGCTGTCTGGATTTTACTAGTCAGGATATCCTCAATATCTTGTCTTTTTATGCAGAGTGGTGTGGTCCGGTATGCAGCAGTATGTGTACTTGGCCTCTTGAATTACCCAATGTTCCTATTGTCCATAAGGGACAAGAAGTCCCGTTTCACTCAGTTCAAGCAAATTATCAAGGGAGAAGGCATTCTACATGCAGTCTCAAAGCTCTTGTGTACCTTTACGGCTTGCTGTGAGCCTACAGCTAAAGTCAGTGTAGACAAATATTTTTCCATCCAAGATTTTTTTTTCCATTCAATGGCCATAAGCCGTTAGCAAACCACATCAGTTCTGGGAATTAATCCCTGCCAGAAATGAAGAAGGGCATGAAATGCTGGGAAGGGGAAGGCTCTAATCAGAAGAAAATCTCTCAAAATTAAAAAAATAAATAAATAAATAAAGTAAAAAGGAAATGGTGAGCAACTGGCTATCTTAAACTAATCCAAGTATCAGTGAAGCATTCAGTGCTTCCTCTTCCTCTAGATAAAGCTGCATACTGACACCAGAGAAACAGACCCTTAAAAATTGCTTCTTATCAATTTTATTGTCATAGCATCTGGCCTCGAGGAAGTGATGGAAGCGAAAAAGAGAGACAGAATTTGTTTTACAACCTATCATTTCTCATTTCCGTTTTCCATCTGTGTCGTACACAGGGCTGAGAGGACTCTACATCAGCAAGTGACACTGGAGTACCCCCAGAATGATGACAAGCGTTGGTTTGAAGTTAACACTTGACGTTCCAGCAAGCTGCCCTAATGAATGAAAACAAACAAAAATGTTCAGTTAAAGACTTTCCATGAACGCACAGACCCTGGTCCTACTTTTATTAGGAACTTGCTACTGCAATCCAGATGGAAAGGCAGCCGTCGACCCGGGGCAGCAGCCTCAGCCTCTCCTCAGGGGGCAGCACAGCCTTCAGGGCTCTTTGGGGAGCATCAGCATTTTGGGCACCCCATCTTGCTCAGCTGATGCTGCACTCCACTGGCAGACCTGGCTGCACTGCCCTTGTCTTTACTGTCTTCAGTTGACTTACTCACATTAATTGACATTACTCAAGGTCTGGGTGTAGCTTGGATTCATTGTATAATAACGTTCCTTTGCCATTCCAGCTGTTATGCAGAACCCAAATATTTAACTGACTGCACATTGTTTCAGCTAAACAGTTGACAGAAGCATCCACTGCAGAGCACATATGGGGCTTATTCCTAAATCATACAAGAGTGTTTTTTTTGTTTGTTTGTTTTTTTCCTCCCCTGGACAGATCCCATATGTTGTCCAGCTGCAAAACCAAACATTGAGAATCAGTCTAGTAAATGGATGTGCAGCAAGTCAACAGTGCACAAACTCCTAAGGTTAATAGGGAATTATTTGGAACAGGCAGAAATTAATTTGACTTACACTAGGGTGAGAATTCTTATAAGTCACCACTTTGCTCTAAAGCTGGAGAATAAGGTCAAGCCATCAACTATCCTTGTTTGCAGATTCATCCAGCAACACTGATTTTGACAGTGTGGAAAGAACCTGGAACAAGATCACATCTCAGTTGCTCAAAATGTAAAAATCTCACCCTGCAAGACACAGCTCGAGATCCCATGTTCCATGATTCACCCCACCTACGAATAATGTTGGCTCCATCCAAACTATTCCAGCACACCAAACAAAACCATGACGTGCAGTCAATGGCAGAGCCAGCATTGCAACGCAGTGAAGCAGCCTGCCGTTTCACTGGTCAGCCAGTTCGTGTTTCTGACACATCTTTCTGAGGCCTCTACCTAACCCGTACATGGCAGCTTTCCCAAATTTTTCCTACAAGAGCAGAGAAGGGGAAGGCCTGCTGACCAAGCCGAAATCTGGCACCTAGGCTTTGTGCAAGAAGCAAAGCAGAGCCCTGAATCCTTACAAAGCCACACCAGGGGTGGCACAAAGCACACTGCCATACTGCTGCCTGCCATCCCCACCACCTGCGGCACCCAAACTTGACCTGTGACACCCCGAGGCACCCAAACACTCGCCCTCCATGTGCTGGCAGCATGGGCAAGAAGAGGAGCTGTGAGAGCAATGCCTTTCTCACAGCACAAGTAGGTGGGGGCTGGGGAATACCCAGGCTGGCAGCAGGAGCATCACCCACCTACCCAGAGAAGGATGAGTCACCTCTTCCTCCCTCTGTAAACAAAATATTTGAAACCCTGGTTTAGTGGTAAATTGTGACGTTTTCTTGGTTCTCTTACTAAGGTGCTTGCTATCGGGGCCAGAACCCCACACATCATTTGTGAGGTGAAGAAGTGCCAGCGCAGAGCTCATGAGCTCATCAGTGGGAAGGACCGGGTTTCTTGAAGAGCAGTTTTACAGCAAAGAGTGACTGCAATGCAAAGTTACCTTTCCTCCGCGGACTGTGCCTCTGCGAGGTGAGTCAGAGTTTAATAGATGCCTTCGGTGACCGAGATAAGTTTGCAGGGACAGACCTGGGCTACGATCCAGGCGTGCTCTGCATCCTCAGCCAGGCTGTTTACCTCATGCAGCACAAGTCAGTGGGACACCCCAGAGATTTCCCAGGCACAGAGATAGCATGACACCCCATTTTGTCCCAGCAGGGCACGAAGCAAAGCCACCTGGGCTACTTGCAGCCAGGTGTTGAGATTTGGAGAGCCTGGGACCGAGATCACCCCCTCCCACACCAGGCAAGGACTCATGCCTCATGATCCCAGTGACACAGCAAAAGCCACATCTCCTGCAAGGAGCCTTTCATTTTTTACTGCATTGTATTTAAGCACCTCTTTTTATTGCCTCCAGTTGCATTTTACCTTGCAATATTAAACACAAAAGCAATCACCAAAAGCCTGCCATTAAATTGCCATAGACCCAATTTCTGCTTTGCACAACACTAGGAAATTATAATAATACGTCACCACGATTTCTTAACAAAATGGATGTTCAGTACTCGAATGAGAGATGTGGTAGGTTTGGAAACAAGCTCTCCCATTTTCTTCACCCTGTGCGTGCCACGTTACAGAACTGGGTTACCGTGGATTACAAAATTTCCTCCTCTGAAGCATCACATTTTGGTCCCCTCCAGACTCACAAGCATGGACAGTAGCCTGAAACAACAGGTTAGTATCACAGAAATGTGTCACACTTGAAGTCACTTGAAAAAGGAGGGAAAATGCAGGTATTCCTGTTTGCTTCTTTTTGCATTGAATGTCCTTTTCACTATTCCCCTCCAGAGAAGGCACTGGGATTCTCCATCTAGCTTTTGCTGTTAAACACGTCTCATCTGCCACACTTTTCCCTGAAGGCAATAGACCTAACGCAGAGAGAAACACTGCAAAACAGAAGAAAATGTTTGTTGGAGATCTTGTTTTACCACATAGCTCAAATGCCTGAAAATACTTGGAAAAATGCTTAATCCTTGTTTTAAAAGAAAAACCTGCAGATTACCCTTCAAAGCCAAAGAAAACTAGTCATTGTGCCTAAATTCTTCATTAAGGCCTTGAGGATTTTCCAACACACCCCATGTATTTTTAATGTAGCCTGATAATCTCTGTTTTAACACATAACCTGTCAGAAGTAGGCTGAAGCTTGAGAATGTCATCTTTTATATTTAATTAAAAATTCCTAATTAACTTTTCTTCCCTTTAGAGTTTGAAAGAGAAGAGGACCTTGGAAGTGGGACATGGGAACACCCTAAACACAGAGGAGAAAAAGCAGAGCTCCAAACTGCCTTCAGACGAAGTCATTCTTCCAAGCCCCTCAGTTCACGCTAACCCTGGGTTAGCACTGGGCTGGCAAGAGCAGCACTCTGTGAGAGCAGTCAGTCTCCACTTCCAAATCAGGGTGAAGAAAAAGGAGGGGAACCAACCCAGGCCCGTTTACGTGGTCAGACCCATCTTAAGAAATCAACACCCAATTTTTTTTACATCTTCCACCAGACCTTTCCCTGCTTCGCTGCTTCTTTGGAGGACACGCTCACAATTCAATTATCCACACTTAGGGGCCCATAAAAATGAAAACAAGCTTTAGTCAGCACACAAAGGCTGAGTAAAGACAAGGCCCAAGGACAAGGGCTTTGACGTGCAGAGATGCAACACCAGGCTGAGCAGCAGAGCCAGACGCTGAAGGTGCAGATTTCCCGGTTGGAGAATCCATCCCCATCAGAGCAGGAGCGAGGGCTTCGGTTGGGATTTGCCCTCTGTGTGGTGCATGCAGGGAGAAGCCCTATGAATCACAGTGTGTGCTTTCCCAAGGGTTTCTCAGGAGATTTGCAAGTCTAATCCTAATCGTAGCTTGCTCCAGCATGGCCGCTGGCAGGAGCTGCAGGCACACCACCCCCTCACGCACCACCCTCGTACCCCCCGAGCAAACGTCCCAGCTCTCGGCCATCTCTTGTCCCCAGACACTCACAACCTGCAGCTCCAACCAAACGCTCTCGTCCACCTCCACTGTCTGGGATCCAGCCCCATCTCTCACCTTTGGGAGCGTTGGATCTACCAGTTACCGGTTGCTGGATCTACCAGTTAGCACACTACTGGAAAGCAGTAATGGCTCCTGCTCACATCTCCCTTCCCTCCCCATCAAGGCCCCAGTCAAAAAACATCCTCTTACACCAAAACCTCTCTGAAGCATCCATGATGCTTGGAAGGGTCTGAACCTCGCTTCCACTCTCTTCTCAGCCAGCCAGCTTGCCCAGAGCTGCCCAGCTCCTGGGTGAGAATTCAGTGCTGTGCAAACCTGAGGACAGAAGAAAAGAGTGAGGAGCTGAGGAGCATTAGTTTGTGCTAAGAAAGGCAGGCAGCAGTGGGGTGTCAGCACAAGGGATGCAGCCTGGGCCAGCACCAGCAATGCAGGTACATGTGCACCACGTCCCACGTGGACAGCCCAGCCCATGCCTTCCTCTCAGAGCAGCCACAAAGCACGCTGGCTTTGCCCCCTCCCACAAAATTCTTGCTGCAGTCAAGCTTTTTCATAGAAAACCAAATTTCCCAGCAGAAGGCGGCTTGCTTTCATCGCAGCTCATAGTTTCTAAGAAATGTTTTCCAGTTTCCCAAGCAGTTCTAGGAAATTCCAAGAGCAATCACCCAGCAGCCATTTCAGCCGCCCTCCTCCCGGACGGCCAAAGCCCCCACAGAAACCACCATGGGGTCAGTAACATGGGCCTGCCCCAGGCAGAAGCCAGCACCAGCCTGTGATTAGTGCCCACTCAACCAGATCTAGAGAGCAGCTCACTCACCATCAGCTTCCCAACAAGGACAGGCAGCCCACTTTGGTACCAAAATCCCCATGCAGGACTTCTGCATCCCTCACACAACCCTCCTGCTTGGTGCCAGGCATCACTCGTACGGCCAGTACCCTCCGGTCAGCCCAGCATGTTTTGGAAAGAGAAAAATAACCTGGAGCACTCACATGGTGTTGAGCACCTTGGACATTTGTACAACCTGCAGCTCCATGGTTGTTTTGAAATTCATGCCCCAGCTAAGACTCACCAGCGACAGAGGAGAGGCAGGGTTTTGCTACAGCAGCATGCCTGCAGGAGGAAAGGATGCCACTGGGACCAGATGTCCAAATCTTCAGCCACCAACAGCTCTCCATGGCCAGATCTGGGGAAAGGGGGAGGAAATATGGGTACAAACACACAGAAAAATCACCCCAAGAATTTGGGCAGACTAGGAAGAGAAGAGCATACAAATCTTTTCCTCTGAAAAACCCGTTGGTGTCATTTGTGGAATAAACTGCCGTCATTTAACAATTTGCTCAGCCCTCTGGATTGTCGCTGACAATTTCATTTTTTCAGAAGAATTAGTCATGCAGTAAATTGTTACACTTGAAATGAGAACCACAATCACCAGATTATCACTCATCTAATTAAAAGCAACCTAAGTATTTCACACGATGCAAACAGTATGGTATTCACGTGCCAAACATCAAGATACAGAGCGCTTTGGAGTTTGACGTCAGTTTTTTGCTTCAATCAACATTTGCCTTTTAGGTCAATACATTTTGATGTTTGCCATAACAGCAACTAGAAGCGACACGCTTATTCTTGCAATTATTTTGCTTAACCCTTTTGGTGTCTGGAAAAACATTTACAAGAAAAAAGGGAGAGCCAAAGAAGAGCGTGCAGTCTCTGTGCGTGGCCTTTCTCTCAGTTAAATCCAGAAAAATGCTGGTGCAGTTCTGTTATCTGGAAGAATCGCACTGTTCCTTGCCAGCACTGGCACAGAGCGTGCAACAACACTGCCAGTAATATTAAATATCACTAATAGCCCACCTGAATAGCCGGGAGACAAACATTCAGTTATTAAAAGCGACGGTACAGAATTGCCTAATTAAGCCCGGTAGCTTGCTGTTTACAGTGGGCTGGTGCCAAAAGAAGAACACAATTTTACAGCTTTTATTGCTATTGTTTCAGTGTATTGAGGAAAAAAAAAAAAAAAAAAAAAAAAAAAAAAAAAAACTATTTTAATCAAACGCGGGGTATTTGAACTCCACAGCCACCATTTGCTTCAGCCACAGTGAGATAAGCAGGAGAATGAGCTCTTATGCGTTCGTCTGCTCAGTTTATACAAGCAGCAAGGAAACTGTTTGCTCGTGCTCACTGTGCTCCCCTTGCCAGCAATCCCCACGCCAACGTGATTGCTTGCAAAGAAAACAGCATCTGCCTGGCGAGGGTTGGTGCAACATGGACAGACAGACGGATGGCTTCCTCAGCCCTTCCACCCATTCTGCAGGAATGATTTTGTGTCCCAAATATCCAAGCTTTAGATAAGCTCAGGAGTACAAGAGGATGGAGGAATTGGGCCTGGAACGGGAGCACAAAATGTGCATGCACAGTCACATGCGCCCTGCCAAAAAAATGCAGACACACACTCACATTAGGCTTGTGGGCAGACTCTCTCTCTCTCTCACATGTATATGTATAAACGCATACATATGTGTATGTATATATGTATATATATGTATGTGTATATATATCTTTTTATTTTTCTCTGGGCCACAACTCTTCCCTGCAAGCCTAGAATTGCCAAAAACCCTTTTGCTGGACTCAATCCAAATGGTTGACAGGACCAGCAACCGGTTGTGTTCCAGAAATAACAGGGAAACGAGGAGCAGGCATGCTGTACGTAAAGAGGGAAAGGAGAGGAGGTCGTAAAGAGAAGGGCAAGTGTATGGAGGAGGTTTCATCATCCATGGGTAAAACTCAGAGCAATGGGGGCATGGTGCCCTTGGGAGGGAGTAACCAGGAGTTCCTCAGCATCTCCCTCATACCACCTGTCTCTGATCCCAAATGGGAACAAAATCCCCCTTTTCTGGCTGGGGGGCATCTCAGCAGGTGTCCGTGTCCCCAGTGCCCACCATGGGGCTCCTCAGGCGCAGCACCCACCCTGCACCACCCCAAACACAGCTCCTCAAGGCAAAGGGGAGGCATGAGGTCAGAGTGCTCTGTCACAGCCTAAACATAAAGATAAAAACCAAGCAAAACTGTCTATTAGCACAGGGAAGATAAACAACTGTTTCCCCCAGTTTCCCATAACTCATTGCCTTAATGGCAGAAGATAGGCAATTAATAGCGTGGCTTCCGCCTTAAATCACATCAGGGGCTATGGTTTAAACCCACTTTAAAGAAACTAGGCCAATCATTTTATAAGGCGTGGGAATTGTTAGATCGTGCTATCCCTTCTGCTTCATACAA
Source organism: Aythya fuligula (assembly GCF_009819795.1). Lineage (NCBI taxonomy): Eukaryota > Metazoa > Chordata > Aves > Anseriformes > Anatidae > Aythya > Aythya fuligula. The sequence continues at coordinate 90,352,656 of NC_045559.1, read as the reverse complement.
TTGCATGAAGCCTGATACTGTAGAGAGGTTTTAATGAAGGCCTTATATAGCTCTAGGTCAGCACATTTGCGTTTATGAAGATTACACTGAAAGCACAAGAAGTGAAAGAGCATGAACAAACAGCAATGTTTTCATCTTTTAAAACAACATTCCCTCCGTGGGAATATGGTACAAGACACTGGGAAACAATGGTTTCTATTTCCAGCTCTGCTGTCAGCTCACAGGAGTCTGACCTTAAGCAAATCATTTTACTCTGGAACCTCATTTATCTGCCTCGGGTGTGTGAGGCTCATTAGTACCCTTACTAATGAGCTCCACATAATCATATGCAAAGCACAGCATTTTTGTAGATTTTGGAAGACTAAGATTTGTAAAGCCCTTTGAAATTCAAGATGATGTAGATATGTAAAGATCTCCCTCCTGCTCCCTCTCTTGCGCACACCATCCAGGTGATAAAGACAAATTCTGTTTCGAAAATTTCGGTTCCCAAGCACCAGCTGTGTAACTCAAAGTCCGGTTTTGAAGTTTTATTACTTCTTTGAAATAACACTGCTATAAAACACACACTCACAAAAGAAACCCAAACAGCAGCAACTTACCGGAATGGTTGGTCTTGAGAAGGCAATAAAAGCCTAAACAAACTTGAACTTTGGACTGTGTGCTTTGTTGAGTTATTGAATTTGACAGGTTAATTTATTGCTTTGATCTGATTTATACACTGGCTGTGCACTTGCAGAGCTTCTTCTGGTGAGGTGCTACTTTTATACTTTGTGCTCTGTTGTAGTCCTAATCGCACAGACGCAGCTACCTGCCAGGAGTGCACGATTACAAATCTATCTTTTATTCAACTAATCGGTACAGGTGGATTAAAAAAAAAAAAAAAAAAAAAAAAGTTTTCATGCCTGCTACCCCAAAGCAAAGAATGACTCTGTTCCCAAAAGATTGTCTTAATTTTTTTTTGCAGTTATAACAGTTGGTCTGATAAAAGATGTTACCTCTACCTACAAATCTCATCCAGCTGATATCTTTAGAACAACACACTTGCAACAAAGCACCAGGATAAAAAGTCTGACTCTTCACTGGAATTTGCAGGCTGTTTCTGTCAGCCTGCGCACATCCACTAAGGGCTGGAATCCAGCAGCAGTGCTCTGACCAGAGCTAACTACAGTTACTCACGCAGCATTAAAGATTAAACTTTTCCCAAAATTCAATTAAATTGCTTAATGGAAAGTGGAAACACAAATCAAGGGGACTTTTGCAGAAGGCTGCCAAAAACAGCCTTACAATAAAGCTGCAATATCTTTGCACAAAGATTTCATTTCCCCCTCCATGCACAGGGACCATAAGCCATACCCTGCCAATTTTTGTTCTCTTTAGCTCTGAGCCAAGGCTTCCCCAAGAGCCTCCAACAGAGCAGGCAGGTAAGTCTCCCCTTCACAGCCAGGTTCCCAAAACCCAGGTGTAAAACATCTCCTGTCTGCAGGCAGGGAGCTAATTCAGTCCCCAGACACCAGGGCACAACTCAAGCAATCTAAGCTACTCTTGCACAGCCAAGGGCTCTTTAGGGGACATCAACCTTTTGTGGTGGGTTTTTGGGACATGTGGCCATGTTGTCAAGGCTGCCTGGTCCCTGCCAGGTGCCTGGCCCTCACAGACAGCAATTGCTCGCAGAGGCAGAGCCAAGGCAGAGCTTGTGCCTGCCTGCACGTGCAGGTGTGGAAGAGAGACACAAGCTGCTTTCACCTCTGCTTTCATCTGGGGAATATGAGCAGCTGTGTGCCCACACTGCAACTGGACAGCTTTTCATGGGGGTGACTTGCTGTGGGAAAAGCAGCCTGGGCAGCCCTGGATGATGCCCTGGGGCTCTGGTGAGCTGCTGCCTCCCCGCCAGAGCATCCCATATACCCAAGAGCAAGGAGCTTTGCTAGGGGATGATTACAGCAGTGGGGAAGTTGTCCCAGTTTGTTGGGTGCAAGCTTTGCACATGCTAAATATTTGCTTGGATAGAGGTTCTGGGCATTAAAATTAAGGAGGAACAATATTTTGCAATGATAAAGAAATGGTCCCCTTGGCAATTGAGGTTTTGCCAGGGCAAGGAAGCAGCTGAAAGACCACCATTTTACGGAAGATGAGATTGGATTCTTATCTCTGATCAGTTTTCTACAATTTGTTTCTCCACCGGATCTAATTGCATCACTTTGCATTTATCCTTAGGTAAGGAAAAGAAAAATAGATTTAAGGTTCGATTTAAGAGAAATTAGGCAAGGCAAGGAGGTCAGAAGCTTTAATTACAACCTCATCTTGCTATCCAACTAGCATTATTCACTCCTTGCACTTGCCATAACCCCTCAGAAGCACGAGGAAAGACCTCTGTGCCTTCCTACAGCAAGTCCAAAGCCTCAACTCCTTCCACATCCCAGAGAAGACACATGGCTCCCTCAAGATTTCACCAAATCAGGAGCAGATCTCCAATCATGTCCCAGATGCAGCAGGCTACACCACTCCTCCAGCCAGTGTCACTTTGCTACATTAGGCCAACTCATTTCCAGCAAAACCCTCACTGTGAAATTCTGGGAGAAGATGATGAGTATGGTAGCCAGTTTCCTCCCAACGCTGTCTCTCATCCATGCCCATCCTGCAGTGCAGGCACTCATCTCTTATGATGGCAGGAGGTTCCCAGATGATCAGAACTTGTGAGCAGTCAGTGAAGGTGTCCACATTGAAAATAACCTTGTAAAAAAAATATGAAAGTACAGAGGAAGAGTTACTGAGGCCATGCAACATTTGTTTGAGCTAAGGTGGTAGCAATTGGTGGGAATGGTCATGAGGAAGAATGAGGAAAAACCCAGTATCTCAAAACAAATCCCTAGAGGAGTCGGAGCTGGGTCCATTCACACTGCTTCATGATGTCTCCTGTCCTGAAAAAGGAGTTGTTGGTGCTTGGAACCCTGCAGATGTCAATACCAAGCTCTCCCAGATGAAAACAGAGATTTTTCGAAGTGCTTTGTCCAGAGAAACAGCCTTCATTGAAGTAAGGATTTTGTCCCTGACTGGGGCGTATTGCCCCAACATCCCTCCCCAGACCATCCCCATTCAGCACCACTAACCCCCAGCCCACTGGCACCTGAGGGCACGCAGGCAGCTGCATGTAGCTGGAGGAGGGACAGCGGTGAGGAGTCACCCAAACTCCCGCCAAGAGCAGCAGACAAGCCCGAGGGCCTGGTGCCCAAGGCAGAGGGTGCTGCTGGCTCCCAGCACCTCTCAACCTTTCCCACCGGGGCAGAGCGGGGCTGGCAGAGCCCTATGCCTGGCCCTGAGCTACCCCCTGTTGCTTGTTATTTACCACTGGGGAGGTAAGTGACTATCTTCTTGTGGCTGAAGCAATGGTTGGTGTAGTAAGAAGTCAATAAAACTGTTCTAAGGCATCTTGTCCCACCAGCCAGCTGTGCCAGCATCAGTCTCCATGCTGTGAACTGGACTGAAAGGGAGAGGAGATGGCAGTTCCCGTTCCCTCTCCCCCTCATCCAGTGTAGCAAAGCATCCTCACAGAGAGGAATGAGCCAGCGTGGGGCAGGGCTGCCAGAAGCCCCCACACAGTTCGTGATTACAAAGCCAATCTCCTCGCCTGCTTCTCAAGCCAGGGCAGACGCCGGGGTGTTTCCTCCCACAGGCGCAGGCAGCCAGCAGCCCACCCACTCCTGCCTTGGGGGAACGCTTGTTCCCTGCCCCGTGCGTGAGCTGGCTCTACATGCGTTTGCATGTCTCCTGATAGCGCCTGGATAGTCGCTTTTTCCAAGCCTTCACTTGGGAGACGCCAGTAGTCCAGCACAGCATTATGACAACTAGCACCATGCTCGGTCCCCAGCACGCAGACCTCTCGGCCACGTGTGACAGCCACACTTCCCCAGCAGGACAAGCAGCACACAGTTGCTCATCAGCCCCAGCCATCCCTGCTCTCTGGCATCTCTGGCACCAGCACCCCAGGCAGGTGCTGCAGTGCTGGAAAGGAACAAGAGGGTTTAAGAGCAACTCTCCTCTCTCCCCTTTGCTGGGATCTCACACCAGTCTCCTCAGCACCAACTCCAAAACAAGGCTTAGCTCGCAGGGAACCAAAGAAAAGCAACACAGAGAAGGGGAAATGGGAGAGGAGCAGCACAGAGAGCCAGGCCCCGGCCTGGCACAGCATGGCCCAGCAAGCCGAGCCATGCCGCCGAGAGCTGCCGGGCGCAGATCACCTCCCACCCGCTTCCACAGGCACAGGCCACGGTGCCAAGGCGTCTTCCCCCACGCATACCCATCCTGCTCCTCACCCATCCCAGCACAGAGCATGCCAAGGCAGACGGGCTCTGGGCCGAGGCCAGACACAGATGATAGGTTTTTTTAGCTTGGCTCACCCATCTTCTGCTCGGCTCCTCATCTACAGCTGAGGCACCAGCCTTGGCATCGCAGCCTGTCCTCACCCCAAGGAGGCACACATGGGGCTGCAAAAAAGGCACCTTACCATGCTGCTCACAAGTGTTTTTTATTAAGGGGGTTGTGGGTTGTACAGCGCGACCAGGTGCTTCCAGAACTGCCCCGTAAGCCTTCCTTTCTGGTAAATCAGGGAGAAAAAGCAGGAGGCAGCCTGACACCACTGCAGCACAGAGCTCTGTGGCTGCGAGGTCCGGGAGAGCAGATGGGCAATCCCTGCCCCCTGCCACCCTTATAGCCACGGCATTACACGTACCGCATCAAAAGATGATGGTGGCTTCACAAACGGGGTATGGGGATGGCTGCAAATGATGCAATGTTTCCCCATGCTGGCTTCCCACAAGGCACCTCTGCTTAGATAAAAGCTCCCAGCTGCACTGATAGACCTGGAAGACAAACTTATATTCAGGAGACCATCCCAATGTAGACTTTCCTAATGGCTTTCTGATAAGGAGAGATATCACAGCATTTCTATACCTCATGCCATGCAACAGATGCACTTCAAAGGCACCAGGCTACTTCCTGGTGACCCAAGGTGTTAGCACTTGGGAAAGAGGGAGACCAAAGGCAGGCAAATAAAAACATGCAGGGAATACATTGTTCACCCAAAAAAGAAAAAAAAAAAAAAAAAAGAAAGAAAGAAAAGAACAGGAGAAAATACAATTTTCTGTGGGAGACATAGTCTCCCCACAGGAAGAAGTGGAGGTTTGTTTTAAGTGGGTTTATTTTTTGTAACATTACAAGTATTTTGTTTTAAAGGAATGGTGTTTCACCTGTAAAACCAGAGTTCATTTTATCTCCACCCACTCCTCATTAATCGACCTCAAAGAGCATTTTTACAATGAAGAGATACAATATTAGTTAAACTAATGACTTACATAGGCAGAATCATTCCCTCAATCTCACCAAACACTTGGATCAAGCAGACAGGTCCTGAGAACTGACAGCTCCAGCCAAGCTCTTGAAGGAGGAGGGCACCTCAGGGGACTCCCTGATCCCAGACTCCATCAACAGCATCGATGAAGCTAGTCTGAAGATGTGACATGGCAAAGAAAACTCTTTTGGGTGCACAGAGGAAGTAGCTGGAAATTTTCACAGGTAATCACTAGGGAAAGAAATGGCAACATCCAGGCAATTGCTGGGCCCTGTGTTGAGAGGCAGGATGCAAAGCAGGCCCAAGTGGACACTGTAGATAACAGTGAAGTCCCATGTGAAGGGCATGCAGGAGGTGATCTGCAGGCTATAGCTAGCCTACAGCATGGCTGAGCCAAAAAGGACAGAGGCTGTAGGGCTTCACAGGCCCTGGGACCCACACATGGGGGACAGAATCAGGCACTTGATGTTCTAGCAATGGGTTATGACCAGAGGTACTCAAAGAGGAGAGTAAGATGGTCAAATAGGCTAATTCTAGGCAAATCAGCAAGGTTTGGCTACTTTTAGCTTTGACCACTTTGCTTTCTTCTTGTTGTCTTCCCAAGTTTCAATTTCTCTTCTCCACAGCCAACATTTTGGCATGAGCAGACACATATAAGAAAATGCATTGATGGGGTTAAAAAGGAAAACTTGAGCCAACAGGATTTGCACAAGTGGGAAAATGGGCAAGGAAGACAATGGCTTCAAAGGTGAGGCTGGGAAAGGAAACAACTTGGGGAGCAGCAACACAGAGCATGAGAGAGAGAGCGTGACTGCAAACTGAATGCTGTGACAAGGCAGAAAGCCTGATCTGGTGAGGAACATAGGTAAAGGCTGGAAAAATGGGTCTGACTGGCACCCAGCAGCTGGAACCAGCAAGGGGGTGCCACGGGCACCGTGAGGGACAGGGGTGGAGACAACAGGAGAGGCAGGATCTACCCATATGAGCTCAAGCATGGCACTCCAAGGAAGAGATCAAGTAGGAGACATACAAGGAGCACAGTTAAATGTGGTGGACCACATGCAATAGGAGAGAGAGGCCCTTGGGAGCTGCCTAGAAGAAGAGGCACCAAAGAACTGTCAGCAGCTCTGAGTAGAAAATCAGGTCTCAAAGTGAAGTTTGGCAGCAAAAGAGAAGTTTGCAAAGTATTTCCCACAAAAGCGACAAAGAAAAGAAAAAACACCGGCTAATTGAGAAATGGGAGGGATGGGTGAAATTTGACAGGGGACACCCGAGGATGTAAAAAAGCAGAGGGAGAGAGGGAAGACAGAGCAAAAGAAATCCATCAGCACCAGCCCTAAAAATGGCAGTGGGGTGCAGGCCATGGAGGAGCTACGCAGCAGGAATCTGGGAGCACAGGACAAGAGAGGGAGGATGCAGTAAGACCAGAAATGCTCCCAGGAAAGGATGGGGCTCCATGGTACTCCACATAGGATCCATGCAAGACACAGAGAGATAGGGAAGGCAGGGACAGAGAGAGATGTGGCCAAAGCAAGCTGAAAGCAAGGCAAGTTTAGCAAAGGCAAGGAGGAGTCTTCAGAAGCATGGGAGCAGTAATTAAGAGGATGTGGCACCAAGATATGATGGCAAGTAATTAAAGGTTGGTAAGAGGCAGTAATTTAAGGCTAATAAGAGGCAGCAATTTATCAGGAGCCAACAAGAGTAAAGAGTCCAGGAGCAATAAATTCAACAATAGGGCAAAACCAAACAGGCAGAGCAAGAACTGGAGCCATCAGCATGATAACGAGGACCACAGCGCAGCAGCGTACAGGCTGTGCACAAACCCAGCAAGAAGCTGATAGAGGCCCCCCATGGGGCTGCCGGGCCTCCTCCCTCTCCTTATTCAAATCTTCCCCAAGCGTGCCAGGAGGCTTCTGGAAGACGACAAGCAAGCGACCAGGGAAGACTCATCTGTTTGAAGTAGGGACCCACAGCGTCCTCATTTCCGCACCCAGCGTCTAGACTGAGAGCTCTCAGGGCAGAGGCTGTCACGAGCCCCTGATGGCTCCAAGGGGCAATGGGGGGATTTGCAGGGGTCAACAGCCACTAGTAAGCCCCTGAAGGAAGGTGCCAACCCTGGGCCTGATGAGCAAAGGCAGCACGAGGAAGGGGCAAGAAGGCTTGATGTTCGCAGCCTTAGCTAGGAAGTGCCAGCCAGGTACCTCTTGGGAGAGCACAGGTCCGTCCTCCCATTGTAGCTGGGAAGCAGGAGCCTGGGCACCAATTTGGGAGCAGGAGGACACAAGGAGCATGCTGCCTTCCCTAGAGCTCTTACTGCATCTTTCTGACAGCTTCCTAGAAGCAAAAAGATTTTTAGAAAGGTTTATTAGTAGTGCTTCTACTCCATAAAGTCCAGATTGACAGGGAACAGTTGCACTGTGTCCCAGCTTGAGCATCCCAAGCTCGAACACCAGCTCGTGCTGCCCCCAAGCAAGCTGTGGAGCTGGTCAGTGCCCAGTGACCTCACACCTGTGGTCAGGTTTTCTCCAGATCTCCCTTCCCTGGGCTCTGCCATGGCCCAGCCTGAATGTACAGCTGAGGACGCTGGGTGTGGAAAGGAAGGGCTGCTCCGAAATCAAGGGACGTGTCCTGAGACACCAATGCAGAAACCGTGGGAAAGAGGCTAACGACATTCATGCTCATCAGTAGACAGATAAAACCACTTCAGTAACAGAATTACATTATGACAGCTAAGGAAGAAAAAAAAAATTCTTTGTTCACTGTGTCTGTAATAAAGTACAAAGGTATCTGCCTTTGCACTACTGGTTGCATGGGCAGGTTGCAGTCCTGGATGTGGGCTGAAGTTGCTGGTGCGCTGTGTGACACTTTCCAAGCAGAACATCAGCCCTTTGCAATGTTGACTTAGCCATCCCACTTCGCTCCCACCCCCCATACCAAAATTTGCACAAAAAACACCTTTCCTGGGGTCCTCCTCACTGGAACAGAAAGAGGAGACTGCAGGGTTTGCCAGCCCACATGGACATGTGGATGTTCTGCATGTACAGAGACAGCCAAGATAGAAGCAGGGAGCACGCGAGGGTCCTCACCAGCTGCTGAGGACATGCTTCATCCGTGTTAGGCATGGGAGAGAGTCTATGTTTGTGTTCATTCTCAGGACAGAAAACCATTAGAAACCTGAATTTTATTCCGCGTAGAATTTTTTTTTTACTACATGTTTTTACTAGTGTATTCCATTTGCAAATTCAAGGGAATAGTATGGGAAAAGTTTCTATTTTTAACAAAAGAAAATAAAAACTTCTGAAGTAATGAAGTATTCCTGGATTAAAAGATTAATCTTCTTGAAAGAGTTTTGCAGCCTTATGTACTCCCACACAATACATTTTACATACTTACATTTTGCATGCATATATACATACAATTCTCCTACAGAGTACAAAAATAAAGTGATCTATATTCTAAACCTACTCTACATATGCATTTTTCTTCTTCAGACATATGTGAGAAAGTTTGAAAAGCTGTACCAGCCTGCAACGAGGGCGATGGGCAAGGACAGAGCTGGATAAAAGCTGTATATTCCTAGGCAGTAAAGCATCCTCTCTTATCTGTTAACTTTAAAGACACTTATATTATTTATCTTAACTATCTTTAAGAGTACTCTATCCTGAACAACAGAATAGCTAATCTGATAGCATAATAACTTTTAGTGCATCATTCACATCCTGAGCTGAATCTTGCTACCCCATCCCAAAAGCAAGACTTGTTTCATATAGCTGTCAGAATATTCATGGCAATATATAAAGCACTTTTAAAAGCTCATACCAGTAACTTAAATGTTTATTTCTCAGTTTGAATCATAGCTATTCTTTTCTGAGAAATCCATTAATGACTAAGCACGCTTTATGACCAGCTTTTAAAATCATAGACTCATTTTGGTTGGAAAAGACCCTTAAGATCACAAAGTCCAACCATCCACATAACACTATGAGTCTGCTGCTAAACAATGTCTCTAAGCACCATGGCCGCATATCTCTTCAATACCTCCAGGGATGGGCACTCCACCACCTCCATGGGCAGCCTGTTGCAACCCATGACCACCTTTCTCCATGAAGCTCTTCATAAGGTCCAATCTAAACTTCCCTTGGTGCAACTTGAAGTTGTTGCCTCACATCCTATCATTTGTCACCTGAGAAAAGAGACCAACACCCTCCTCGCTGCAACTTCCTCCCAGGTAGCTGTAGTAAGCCATGAGGTCTCCCCTCAGCCTGCTCTTCTCCAGACTAAACAACCCCAGATCCCTCAGGTGCTCCTCACACGTCTTGTTCTCCAGCCCCTTCACCAGCTTTGTTGCTCCCCTCTGCACACACTGGAGCAACTTACTATCCTTCTTGTAGTGAGATGTCCAAATATGTATGCACCTTACATAAGAAAAAAAGCCATCACAGTTTTGCCTTCGATGTTCACATAACGCAGTAACTAGAGACATGGGCATAGCTTAGAGCTCACTAGAGCAGTAACACTGAATTTGCTTAGGTCTACTTTTTCCTGGTCCAGGTCTGCTTTCCTTCTTCCTTTTCTAGCAGTCTGGGTTTCGAAAGGTGAAAGGTGAAACTTTTTCCTGAAAAGTTTGCAGCTCATTCTTGAGCTTTTGACCAGGAACAGTCTGGCAAGCCTAGCAGTATCACATGCAGGGTCTCCCAAAGTGAGTGTACAAATGACATGAATGATTTACAAAATGATTGTCAATGACCTACAGCTCAGTCATTGCTCACTTCATTATTCAGTAAATTTAGAAAGAGCAGGCAACTGCAGGAGTAATTGGAAGCCTTTGCTGCCTTCGGATGAGGCTCTTGTGGTACTCTTCAGACAAGCTTCTCTCTACCTCTGGTTTCTTATCTAGCTGATACAATTAATGACTGACTGTCCTTTGAAGCCACCTGGAAATCTGCTGATGAATAATGATAATAGCATGCTACCATACTGAGGCTTTTCCTCGAATTGCCGCTAAGGCCCTTCCCCTCAAAATGTATGCGGGCTACAACTGGTGACTCAGTTCTTACTCCTACATGCTACACCAAAATGCAGCACATTGCAAAGGACAAGGTCACAGGTGGCACTGTAAGCATCTCAAGCATCTCGCAAGATCTTTCATTGTTGTGACCTCAAATTTCCAGTTCTCACCCCTAAAACCCCAAGTTTATTGGCATCGTTTACTGGGTTGGTTTTGGTAGAATGAAAGTCCTTGGGCAAGGGCCTGTGGTCTGCCTGAGGATAATAACAAGACATACCTTCCCAGCTCAGCAGGGTTCATTGGTTGGCCACGAACTGCAGTGTTTATGTTTAGTCCCAGTCTAAACTGGGTGAGCCTGAGTTTGATGCTCACCAAGTGCAAACATCCTCCTGTCTCTCCCCGCAGGCTTGGTGGCACCCCAGAAGCTACAAGGCAGCTCTGGGCCTTCCAAGAAAGGCTCCAAGAGATACATGGGCAGTGACTGAATGCCATCCCAAGGAGCCATGACCAAAGGTTAATCAAGGTCTACCTCTCTCAAAGGCCAAGTCAATGGAAAGAGCTCAGCACTGGCCAGGAGATCTTTGAGCTGAGGCCTATAAACCAGCCCCATGCAGCACTTGGTACTGTGAGCTACATATACCATCTGAGACCATCTGAACAGGGCTACAAGGTTTCATGAAGCATATGTGAACACATCTCTGCACTGCACTGATGTAAACATTTCACTCAGACTCATCACCAGTCAAAATCACAGCCCAGACAAGTTTACAGAAGCAATGGGCAACTGCTTTCAATTATCTGCTCCCACTCCTAGCTCTAAAGCACCACCTTAGTCATCTTTCCCTCAGGCTCTCTGACTAGCAAGGGAGGGGAGAAATTTCACCAGAAACTAAGAGGAAAACCACGTGTGAAGTCTAGATTGGTTAGTGCAACAACCACTTTCTCAAAACAGCCTAGATCAAGTTTTCAGAGTTAAGAGGAAGGTTTATCAAGTAAAACCCAAAGAGTTACTGAGTCAGCCTCTTAATCAATCATAACAGCTGGAAACAAATACACAGTCAACAAGCACAGCCCAGGATACACCATCTTTCCCCCACAGGACCAAAATGAGTGCCTAAAGGAGGAACCAATCCCCAAATCAAAGCATCTGAAAAGAGACAACCTCTCACATAGTGTTTTTGAGCTAGTGAAATTCCCAATTTCATTAGTGCTTTTTTGAGTTTTTGCTAACAGTGGACCAATCCTAATAAATAGATAAATAAATAAATAAAGATTAGACATATCCATTAGCTAACAACAGTGGTACGTTTTGCCAAGAAATACAGCTGGCCACATAGGTAGATGAGCATTCCCAGGTACCAAGGCTGGCTGTAAGCTGGCTGTAAGGAACTACTTCAATTAGGGGCTAGTTCTGCCTCCTTTAGAAGCAGAAATATCAGCAAGTCCATCCCTTGAGCAAACCAAACCTTTCTCCTCTCAAAATAGTATTTAATTTTCCAGAAATTCAAAGATTTTTAAAGAGGTCTCCTCTCAAAGTGGCAAAACACAGCCAGGTGAGCCCTCACTGCCATCCTGGAGGGAGTGGGGAAGAGAGGTCGGATGCTTGTTAAGAGGTGCCTCAACTTTCAGAGGTGCTACTTGCTTTTCCCAGACATAGATCATTCTTGTCACCAGCATTGTTGGTCCTTGTCCTAGTCTTTAAAAGTGATAGGTAACAGTGCTGGACACTGACTGATGCTTAATCAACCTGATGAGAAGTCAGGGCTACAAGCCATCAGTATCTGAGGGCCATTATCTCCAACAAACACCCAAGAAACGTAGTAGATAACAATAGGAGGATTTGTTTTGAATGCACGGAAAGATCAGATCAATTTTTGCCAGGTATCTAATTGCAGGAACCTGTTCTTTAACTTCCATTTTCAGGGCACTTTAATCATCCTCAGCTCCTGTCTTACAGAGGACAGCATATATATTTTTAAAAGAAAGGCAACCAGATAAGCAAACTGTCAGGCGAGAAGAACAAGCACTTCGTGTTGTACCTTTGAAGTTACTTCCACCACACCCAACCTCTCTAAGAATGCACTTCCTGGATATGTCTTCTTTTTCTAATAAATATATAAAATAAGCAATAGATGTGGGAAATGTACTTTTTTCCATCCCCAAAAGCAGAACGCATTTCTTGGAAATCATGAATTGCTACCTTCCCCAACTCCAGCCAGATGAGCCATCCACAAATATCAAAAAGGAACCCTTTCCTGAGGTTTGGCTTACTTAGACAAACAAATCAGAAACATCCTGGGAACAAAGCTCTGTATGTTTTAATATCCCTACTCGGACCAAAGCCAGAGTCTCTTTTGCCTCCGTTCCAAACAGAGAAATAAATGACATGCTTGCATCCAAGTCAATAAAAGCCATTCAGCACTTTCCCAGCACCGCAGGTTTTCAGGTAAATACCACTAGCCTGCTAAATATCTAATGCCACTTGCCCTTCACTAAAAAAAGATCATTTCTAATAACTATTCATATCATATTAGATACACACCAAAACTTCCCAGTATTATAGGGTAGAAAAAAAGTGAGTCAGTTAGGCTAAGTATGCTTTCTTGTGAAATTGCCTACTGAGTTTGAGACAATGAAATTAAGCTCTAGGCAGGTTAAATATGTTCCAAACACTTCAGTCTCCCCTCAGGATTATTATTTTTTAAACATGCCTTTTAAATGCCTTCAAGAACAGATCTGCAGCACAAGTGTCACTGAAAGAACAGCACCATTTGCTAAACACCTCTCACCAGCAGCCCCTTTTCTATGCCCTAGCACAGACTGAGTGCATGCTTATGCTCTGCCACCCTTAAGAGCCCAAGGTACTTTAGCCTTTGTTAGATGACTCAGTAAACAACACCCAGAAAGGAGTGCCAGGCAGTCAGATCCAGCTGATATGAAGGCCAGCATCTCATCAGCAATTTTTTTTTTTTTTTTTTTTTTTTTTGTGTAATCACCTTTTATAAATAAAAGGGAAATGAAGTGAGAACTGTGCTATTGGGCTCCTCATACAAAAAAGGACTTGAGTTCACGAACAGTGAGAGGTACATTCAGATGACAGCATATTCAACACAATCTAGGCCCAATTAGTTGTTCACATCAACAGGTGCCATTTCTTCTTTGCATACTGTAACTAGAAATGCAATCCCATTTCCACTCTCCATCATCATTTCATAGTCTTATCTGCTAAACATTGTACAGCCTCTTTTCTCCATCACCTTACCTCAGCACCAGAGGCCATTTTTGAGGCCTCCAGGGACCACTTTTTACACAGAACAGGGGCAGACCAAAAGATCTGCTAGCTTTAACCTGAAGCACTCAACTGACCACAAGATGAATTCCCCAGATTTTCTTCTTATTAAAGGTGTGACTGCTATCAGTGGAGCCAGACTGAAACTGTCAACCACTAAAAGCATAACTAGAGCAAAAGTTCATAGTTCGCTGCACTATCTCATCCAAAAGAGCGTCCATTAACAAATCCCCAGGGGAATTAAGCACACAGAAAGCCTGTATGATCATAGAGTACCTCAGGTACCCCTCAGGTACCCCCCCAGCACCCTTCAACAGAAGGAGGACTGTTTAGAAGCCCTTCACAAAAAGGTTTTTCTTTTAGGTATCCACCCAGTCCCTCCCCGGATCAGCAGATATGTTGCTTCTACAACATTCTTCAACTATCTCAACAAATCACATCCTTTTGTCTGTTGTACACTTGGTGCCTTCATTAATAGCCTCTGGCTCTTATACTGGAAGGCACAGCAAGCAGTTAATCCCAATCCAGTTTCTCTGGCCTGATATGTTTTATCTGCTGTCAGTCACTGCTCTTGCAGCTGAAGTGTCCTCAGCTACTCTGCTCCTCCCTGTAGAGAAGCTCTTCCACACCTCTGGGCCTCTTCCAATTCCAACACACTTTTACCTGAGGGGACACCCTACCTGCATGCAACAATTAAGGAGGGGGCAGGGCTTATACAAGTAGCATGGAAGTATTTTTTTTTCCTCTCAGTCCCTTTCCTAGGGACTACGTACCTCATCTGCTTTTTGTGTGTTGCTATCTCACTAGCTCAATGCTCAGCAAGCACTGTCTGTCATGACATTTCTTCTCCTGAAAGGTCATGGTCAACTCAGAGCCCACCCTTTTACTCATGAAACAAGGGCAGTCTTTCCAATGTGTACAGCTTTCACTTACTTTTAAATGGCCTACCACTTATATGTACACTTTTAATGCATATAGCTTTACTTGTACAGACTTCCATCAGCGCTATGTTTACTGCTCGAATCTGAGCTGTCAGAACAAAGAGCAAAGAAATGATAGGGAAAAGCTGAGATTGTCAGAACTGCTGTTCTTTCAAGTACATAGGGACAAAAGTAGCACCGCCCAGAGAGGATCCTCTAAGAGAGAGGAATCAATTGGTCAGGTAAAAACCTACAAATTGGACGATTTAGTGACTATTAATTCCATTTGGGACACAGCTACCAAATACAGAGGCAATACAACCATACAATGAATGACCTGAAATGCCCCAGCACCAGCTACAAAAAAAAAAAAAAAAAAAAAGCATAAAACAAGGAGTAAACAACAGGGGGGATGGAAAGGAAACTCCATCTCATACTTCACAAATGAACCTTCACCAGTCTCGCATATCACTGTGCTGTATCAGTTTTATCTCAATCTTGATTTCATCATCATTATTAATCACAGACAGTAACCACAATGGTGTTTAAGTAACATGTTTATTCAAACACAAGATACAGGAGACCCTTCAAGAAATACATCACAACCAGGCCTCAGAATATTAGATTTTTTCCACTTAGCTTGTCTACAAGACATACCTTGTCAAGACAGCAAAATCAGACTAATTAATTTGTTATGGAAGAGAACTGCGTGTGATGCAAGAACAAGTTAAGAGCAAAGACCATACAAAGAACATCCTGCTGGATTACAGCCGTGTGGATTGTTGACTAAGTGATGGGAGGCAGTTTTATCCAACAGAATACAAGTATACAGCATCATTAGAACACATTTTGCATTAAAACCCAGTAATTATTAAAAATAGAAAAACATTAACTTCAAATATTTGCTTTGCTATCTACTGTACCTATAAGGTAAAACCGTGAATGGACTAACTCTGCTTAGGAGGTGAGAAACACTAAGTCTCTAGAATTAACTAGAGCCCAATTCAGCAAGCTACGTAGGCATGTGCTGAAGTCCTACTGACACTAGTGAGGCTTGCACGTATTTAAGTATAAGGAACATGGAGTGATTTCAACATGCATCAAGAGTTAAGTACATGCTAAATATTTTCACTGAATCAGGATCATATTCCTTAAAGTATGACAAAATTATATACACTATGTAAGTCACAACATTTCTCCCTCAATCTACTGTCCTCTCAAAACAAAAGCCCTCTACTGCATACAAAAAAAGCTGATACCGTCCCCTGAGTAAGCATGGCTTTTCATGTCTTATTAACAAGTCCAAAAGCATGCACAAATCAGTGCTAGGGACAATCCATCTTAAATGCAATTTTGGTCTTCAGTCTTTAAAAATAACAGAATTCACCCGATTTGCACCAGTATTAAAACTCCATATGCAACTTGCAAGTTTGAGATCAGAGAAGATTTTTCTTCTTCAGATCATTCCCAAGCTATCAATAGATACTCAGAACTATACAGCTGTATAAAAACACCAAGGACTATGTACAATCCTGCACAACACATTGGAAGAAAGCCACAAATGTATATAAATAAAATTTTCTCTTCAAAAATACTTGATTTCTCTTGCACTTAGTATTTAAGTGTTATTAAAAACACAAACAAAAAACTCTGCAATGCTGTCATGTATCAGCCCTCTCCAGACAAAGATTTACTACTGTAGAATTATCCTTGTCTAGAACTTAGCTGTATGGCTGTTTAAAATAAATCAGTCTTGCTGTAGCTATGAAATTCAGATATCCATGCAAAGTTTCCACATATATGGGAAGAAAACATTCCCATTTGATCGGAAGAATTTGATTGTTGATTTGTTTTGTTGATTTTTTTTTGATTTTTTTTTAAACTTGTACATAACCCACTATATGATAGTGAACAAAGTACTTTTGTTTCATAGAAACAACTAACATTTGCCAACACTAGGCAAATGGTCTATTTACAGATACATTAGGACTGCCTGACTGACAGTGAGTGTAAAGTAGATAAACTCCAAGAAACATGGAGTTTAAAATGGCGACGCTCTCTGCTGAATCGCCTTCCCTTTCAGGATACGTCTTATCTAGAGGAGAAAAAAAGACAAAAGCATTAGCATTTATCATCCTGAAGTCAGAAACTTAAAAACAAATTAAAAAATAATTTCTAGTTCTGCTTTCCTCATTTATCTGAGACTAGATTCTGAATTCAGTTACACAAGAATTGATCCAATTCTGCAAGACTTGAACCAAGTAAATAAAATAGAATTACTGAGTTGCTTAGGTTATTAGCTCCTTAGCTCAAGGGCTATCTTCTTTCATGTACTTCAACAGCTCCTAGGAAAGAGCTATCTTCTTCATCTGTTATTCAGGCCTCAAAATTTTTATTTTTGTTGCTGATCATAATTCATAACATGATCTTAAGCCATACTGAGATCAACATGAAAAGGCACATTACCTCCCATATTCCTCAAGGTTACTGAGAAAAATAAACTCTCAATACTAGTTTGACATAAAAAGCTTTTGAGGTGGGACAGAAGAAGCTACAAATGAAATCTACAGTTTCAGGTCTTTGCACATTCTTTCTGATCCTAACATTAAAACCAAAAACCTCTGAAGAAAAAGCCGTTTGCTAAATCTTTTCCTTAAGTTGCAACTCAAAACCTGAAAAATGTTGAGAAGAATATAGCTTTTGGGTTGGCAGTGGGAGGATGGGAGAGGAGGGTTTTGTGGTTTTTTTTTTTGGTTCTTGTTATTTTAGTGTGTTGTGCTTTCTTTTTTGTTTACCTGTTCTCCTACAAGGCCATCGGGAACCAGGTGAACTGGCTGCTCATTTTCCAAATTTCTGGCACTTGGATCAGCTCCCTTTCGCATTAGCAGGCGAACCGCATCCAACTGACTCACCCGATACTGCAGGCTAGCAGCCACATGAAGTGCTGTGTTGCCATTGTAAGCCTGTAGAAGACAAATACCATGAAGAAATGGCAGGGGCAAGAGTTTCAGGACACTTATAGTGACCAGCTCGCATACATTCCAGATTATATCTGCACTCAGGAAAATCACCATACCTTCGCATTAACGAAAGACAGGCAGTTGGGCAGCTCCAAAAAGAGACGAATGAGCTCCAGGTTTGCTTCTTCTGCTGCCAAATGTAAAGCTGAGCGACCACTTTTGCGATCCTATCAAGAAAGGAACTTTTAGTTTCACCTATCCAGGTTGAGCATGCAGATAAACAAAACAGAGTAACGAGAGTGTTGAACAGAAGTATTTATACTCAAAGTCAGTCTGAATATATATTTTATCATCTAATGAACAACAGACCACACCTCATCTAGCAATAAACTTACATAGCCAAAAAAACAAGTGTTATACCAACTAATGATCTGCCCAACACTGATCTAAACTGGACAGGTAGCAGCATGTAATTAGAATGTACAGTTTAAGAACAGGGTATCATCAGCACCCTATTACTACAGATACCTCAAAATGCTCCAAACATATTCTTACTTTTAAGACACAACCAATTGCAACTGGTGTAGCATCATTCTTAATCCAGAAATTAGACTGTGACCTCCCTTTTCCCATGGTTCATTTGCATTGATAATATCTTGTTCTTAATAAACGCAACATTTTCATTCCACTTGAGTAAATTAAAATATAAGCTGCTTAGGAAGCTTTCAAATCAGTCTACTTCCTCTGTAATAAGTGGGCTGAGATGTGGCATGGGATAAAGGGACGTGATCTGCTTCCCTATTTTCTTGGGATCTGACACCTTACAGAAAGCTGTTTTACTCACTTTTGCTTCAACAGAAGCTCCCATTTGTATCAGAGTCTTAATGGTTTCTACCAGGCTCTTGTTTCTCAGCAGAAGCTCCTGAACCTCAGGAGAGTGAGGTGGTTGACTGTTTTGCAGCTCATGCAGCACAGCATTATGGGCCAGAACAGCACAGTGCAGCGCTGTCAAACCTTAATTTGAAAAATAAAATCATCATTAGCAAATGAGTGCAATATAGAATTAGTAATTGGCTGCTTGTTTCCACATTTCCAAGCGATAAGGACTGCTCCTGCATGGCTCAGGATTTGGGTTGTGAGTCAAAGAGTTAAGTACCAACTTATGGGAAGCAATCAGCTAGCAGGTAAGTAAAGAATCTCTTCTCATATACTTTGTTAAAAAAAAAAAAAAAAAAAATCTATTTCAGAACAAGTTACTGCATGGAAAAGACGATCAATTAAAGCAGCTCTCTGGTGCCAGAGATTCTGCATTCTCTATCCACTAACACACCACTGGCACTCACAGATTTTAAACAATAACCCATTATCATCTAGAGTCTCTGCGCCAAATGTGTCAGTCAGTCAGAGGGAAGAAGGAAAGATCCCAACAGGCAGAGGATAACCATGCTTTTATCTGACAAATATGCCAATCATAACGCAATTTCGAGTGTAATTGCCAATTTCAACCTGGCAAAGCTATACCCCATTTTATTGCTTTTCACCCAGAACTAGATTCACATATAAAACACTGTAACGTCCAGTAACTTTGTAAGTCATAAGCTCCAAACTACTTACCATCGTAGTTCGTTGCCTCAAGGTCCACATACTGATTGCTTCCCATGGCTCCCTTTTGGATTGCCTACAGAAGTGGGAACAGGCATATGTTTAGGTCTACCCAAACCACATACTGCTTCCTCAAGCTTGTATACAGCCTTGTTGCAAAGTTGCAATAAATAAAAGCATTAAAAAGAAACTTTTTACTGATTTCACATAGCAGAGGATTCCACCACATTACTCCAAAAACATTGGCAAGAACCTTAAAAGTCAAATTCAAGCTCACTTTAAATCACACCTGTCGAGCCCTGAGACATATCTACAAGGCTACAGAAAGATAAGGGGAAGCGTGGTGTTTTCGGAATTTTCTTTAACAGCTAATACCAAGTTAAGAGCTACAGTAGGGCTTCTCACCTGAAGGACCTGGGCATGTCCCTTCTCAGCACAAACATGCAATGGTGTTCTACCCCAGCAGTCTGTGGTGTTGACTTGAGCCCCCAAGCTAACCAAGTCCTGCACAATGAGATGCTGATTGGCCGCCACAGCAACCTGAAAAGCACTCTGCAAACATTGAGAAGAAAATTTCAACTATTAGTCATATGATCTCTAACAGGAAGGAGCAACTAAAACAAACACAAAGCCTAGCTAGCTACATGGTACTATTTAAGCAGTGATTATGAATACCAGGAAGCCAGGACAAATGAAGTTGAGCGTATAGTTTTCCCAGCTCAAGGTGATCCCAAGAAGTATTAATAGCTCAAGGTTAGTATTAGTATTCAGACTAAATCTCGGGGTTAATATTAAATAAGCATTTCACCACATTTTCCTCAAGGTCCAGACATGCAGAGCACTCAGGTGCACAGATCAGGCGCACAGACATTGGGAACCTCACCTGGCCATTGTGCTCTTTAATATCCAGCATATGCAGAGCAGCCATTTTCCTTGCGAGAACGTAGGAGAGTGCTCGTCTGCCCTGGGCAACAGCGATGTGAAGGAAGCTGCAGGAAAGAGGGAAAACAGTTACACAACCATACAACCTGGGGCTCAAATCACTACAGAGATCCAGAGATCGTTATGGGAAGGGTGCTATACTGCCAGCTTCAGACTTCTGGGTGACTAAGACGGGAACACAAGCACCTTCCTCCCACGGTAATTTCAAACATCTAAATTAGAATCTTTTTCTCTCAATTTACTAGATAAAAATCTAACAATAAGTACCTGAAATTAGATGATACAACTACCTTATCTACCAAATGTGCTGCAACTGCATGCATCACAGCCCATCAGTGAGACCATGATTACCGAAACCCCTGCGCTCATGACACAAGCACTGCTATCAAACAGCTTTCATTAAAACCCAGTAGTCCACCAAAACCTGAACAGAAGTATTCCCCAACCTTCTACTTGGGAAACACTGAGATAAACAGCACTCACGTGTCTCCATCAGAGTCTTTTGCGAGAAACTGGTCTTGAGAGATGTTAGCCAATTTGTTTTCCTCCTGCTCCACTTGCCACTGAAAAAATGACTTGCCCAGCTGCGTTGTGTTTCTGGCAACATTTTGGTGTGGTAGCGAGACATTCAAAGCAGCCAAAGAGATGCTGCGCTCAAGACTACCACAGATATTATTGGGAGCCAAGCTGAAATTCTGAGCATGGGAGCTGACATCAGACTGCGGGTGGGCACTCGTCAGCGGCTGGAGGGGGGCAGAGATGTTCTCCGAGCCTTCAGAATCATTGAGGAGGGAGGAGAAACTTTGTGGAGGGCAATACTGCAGTTCATGGCTCTCAAAGGTATTTGGCTGGTAGCTGGGAGACTGGTCACTGGCAGAAAAGGGCCTGTACTCCAGAGATGCATCCGAAGTATAGCTCTGTGACAACTCCTGGTTCTGCGATGAAGGAAACGGGTAATGCTGGGGAGGATCAAGCATATTCTGGGAGGTGTGATCCTGGAATGCTTGGTACTTCTGGGACGGGGAAAAAGTCTGTGTTCCTGGACTGTCATGGTATTGCTCACCAGGCGAACTGTGACTGGAGACACCGTGCAACCAGCTAACCTGCACTGTATTCAGAGAAACGGGGCTCGACTCATTCTTAATGTTTATAATGTTCTGGAGCAGATCAGAACTGCTGTCATGCTTTGGTTCGTTTTTATGCGTCTCCTCCATGCTATCCATTGAAGTCGGTGTCTGGGGTGGCGTCTGTCAGAAAAAGAAGCCAAACAAGTACCAGCAAGTTAGAGGCATTATTTTAGCTAGCAGTTTTTGATTACCCAAAAGAAAACAAAAAGCACTAGAAAAAAAATAGTCCAAGCTTACCAGGAGGTGTGGGTGAATATTAGCTTGGCGTTTGAAAGAAGGTCCATCAGAAAGGAGCTCAGGAGCCTTTCTTTTGCCACCGTGACCCAGGATGCTCTTCAGCTCTGCTGAAAAGAAAAGGAATTTACAATCCACATGGAGATTACTCCTACTATCTACTTTTAAAATATAATTGTAGAATATATAATATATACATGTATTTTTTTCTTACCTGTGTACTGTTCGTAGTTCACCAATCCTCCTTGTGCCTTTTGAGGAAAAAAAAAAATCCAAATTATCCCATTATTATAATGTTATTTCAGTGGGAAAATAAAAGAAGACAAAAACAGAGGCTTGCTTCTATAAATAGAGAATATACCTTAGAATAAACCTAGTAACATGGCAATGTAACCCTAATTTAATTGCTTTAATTAAGGTTAGAAAACGTAAAGAGTTTTATGGAACTGAAATGAAAACCGCCATTTTTCTTTAGGCTTTTTAAGCTATTTGTTAAAATACCGCAGAACTCAAGAAAATCTAGAGACAGACAACGTCCTTAGTGAGGTGTCAGGATTTTTCTTAACGTAAACCTGCCAAGTTTACCTCTCTCAAATGCTGTAAAGCTTCCTATGCAAGAAATTTCCTGTGGCAACACTCAGCTAGGAAGCTCAAACAGGATATTGGAAGATTAAAGAGGGTTTTCTTTACAAACATTTCTTACACCTTTCTGTTCCTATCTTTCCAGATTGGGATACGCCTTTATGCTAGAGGAATGCAGCAGCACCACAAGCTGCCAAGTGATTCTCTTCTGGAAAGACTCCCTGCTCTTAAAATTCATGACTTCAGAGTTAACAGGGGATTATCACCGTCTCACAACACGAACACATCTTGGTCCGAACTCCCTTTGGAAAATAAAGCTGAATAAGAACATTTAAGTGCCTCCCTCTTCTACAGTAAACAGCCTCACTAATTTCCTCCGGCTCTGTTCTTCCACCGTGTATTGAAAGGGAAAAACAATGACTTCATCCACATCAGATAAAGCCGTAAAGTTACTTCTACCACATTCTTACTGTTATCACATGCTTTTTTTTTTTTTTTCCTTTTCTTTTTTGCCAGCTTCAGCAATCATTAAGCCCGATTATGTCAGCCCTGGCACATGCTCTTCGTTACCTTGCAGTCCTCCGCGGCGGTGCCCGAGGACATCTGCTTGCTGCTCCTGAAGTGCAGCAGGAGCTCCTTCACCGAGTTCTTCACGCGGACCCCCTGGAAGGGGCCCCTGTGCTGCTTTCCTCCCCCCATGTGCTGCTCCACTGCTGGGACACGAACCGAAACGCCGAGATTAGTGGTTAAGAAGTAAAACAGGGGAGAAATAAAGACAGGAGGAGACACAGTGATGGAAGGCGAGGTAGAGCCCTGCGTCCCGTCCGCGGCAGCGCACTCCCCTCCGTGCCACTTCCTCCGGCTGAATCACGCCGGAACCTCCCCATCGCAGCGCCAGCTGTCGAAAGGCTGGAAACCACCCCAAAAACCGGCCCTGAGGTCACCGCTCCCTCCCGTCACCCTCCCAGGCCCTCTCAGACGCGGGGGTCTCCTTCAGCCCACCCCAACACCACCCCCGACGGCGGCCGCCATTTGCTCGCCCCCCGCCCGCCCCCCGGCCGCCATTTGCTCGCCCCCCGCCCGGCCGCACCTTGCAGAGCGGGGCGGGCGGCACCCCGCGAGGAGTCCCGGCGGCCGCCGCCGCGGCTGCTGACCGACAGGTCCGAGTCGGAGCCCGGCGAGCCCGGGGCGGAGTGAGCCGGCGAGCAGCTGCCCTCGCTGGAGTGCGGCGAGGCCCCGTAGAAGTACGCCAGGTTGATGGGGCTGCTGAGGGCGCCGGCGTCGCCGCCATCGGGCGCCGCGTCGCGGCTGCTGTCCACGATCATGGCGGTGCCGCGGGGCGGCGGGCGGCGGCGGCGGAGAAGGGCGGCGGGCAGCGGGGCGGCGGCGGCGGCGGGCGCGGGCACGGCCAGGGCTGGACGGCAGGGCGGCACGGCGAGGACTGGGGGGCGGCGGCCGCGGCGGCCGGGCTTATAGCGGCTCCTCCCCGCCGGCGGAGGCGGGGCCGGGGCCGGGAGGGGCCGCGCTTCCCGTAAGGGCGGCGGGGGGAGGCGGGACGCGGCCGCGCCCGGGGCGGGGACGGGCAGGCAGCGGGTAGACGAGGCGGCCCCGAGGGAGGGGGGCGGGCAGCGGGTAGACGAGGCGGCCCCCAGGGGGTGGGCAGCGGGTAGACGAGGCGGCCCCCAGGGGGTGGGCAGCGGGTAGACGAGGCGGCCCCCCCCGACCCCAACCCCAACCCCATTCTCTGGTACAGCTCGGGGGATTCAGCCCTGGGCCGCCGCCGAGCGTGGAGCAGGCATCGGGCAGGCCCGGAAAATGTTTGTTTTTCAGGTTGCAGCAGGCTGCCGTGAGGCAGCCGGAGCCCGGCAGAGAGGAGTGGGCAAGGCGCACGGTGCCGAAACTAAAGGCGGTGAAACTGTGCGCCAGTGACAAATGTCAACAGCACCGGTGACTTCTGACCCGCATTCACCAGGGAGGCTTCCCCCCATCTCCCAAAAAACACGTTTCTCCTTTCTCATCTACCACCAAGGTCATCGTCTTCTAAAAAACAAGCTTGTGTGTTTGTCCGCACGACATTGTGATTAGGATGTTGTTAGCACAGTGGCTGCCCCCAAAAATATGCAGTAAAACAACACTGTATTTCTAAAGCATATTATGTAGATTGGAGGTCTATAATTTAGATTATTATACATGTTTTAATTGTGCTAAAAAACATGGGACAGGTGCAACGTGAAATTATATTAATCAGCCATGAGGAGGCAGGAGGGAATTATTTTGTATTATTCAAACATTTCTTCCCTTGTCAGGTGAAGACAGGGTTTCACTTGGAGTTATCTACAGCTTCCTACTCCAGAAAGCTGTGTGTGCTTTTAAGCCATAGAACAAATTTATGCAGTCACAGTAAAACTTGCAAATGTGACGTATGAAGGCAAGTCAAACACTTCATTGTGCCAGAAATAGCATAGTCTAATAAAGGTAAAAATTCCTTTGTTACCTAATCAGCAGCTATCTCCTAACTGAGTGTTCTCACTGATTTCAGTGAACCTCTTTATGCAAGCAAGGATCTGTGAAATCAGGCAGTATGTTTTAAACATGCGAGAAGATTGTTCTCCGTTGTTCTCCAAACCTTAGATCTCAATTACGATACCTTAGCCTTAGGTAGATACTTTAAGCATTTCCTTGTTAAAAAGCACTTGCTGATCAGAGATGCCTTAGCCCTTGAATGCGCTTTGTGCCCTCGGTGACTGATAGGAGGATCTGTAACACAGCTTTCTGCAGGCAGATCCGTCTGGATCTTGTCTTCTTACAACCAAACAACAACACGAATCCGAGAAGTATGTAATTGAAAGAATTAGATTTAGTGCTGTAGCTGTCTGTAATTCCCTTAAAAATGCCAAGGGTAAAAATGAATGTCAAACCAAAAGTGTATTCCACGCATTTTAATTCTACTAGGTCATGGAAGGCCCTCAGAACACATACAGGCAGGGATGAGCAACATCTTTATCGTTGCTATTCCGTAATCATTTTGGAACTGATTAATTGAAGATTAGCCTCTACATATAAATAGAAAATATTCTGTAAAACAATTTAATGAGGTTTTTACCTTAATGCAAAGGGGGTGTGGAATTTCTTTTCTGTTCTGAAGTTTCAACTCTACTGAAGGCTGAACTGTTGACTTGCTTTCATTTT
Organism: Aythya fuligula; assembly: GCF_009819795.1. NCBI lineage: Eukaryota > Metazoa > Chordata > Aves > Anseriformes > Anatidae > Aythya > Aythya fuligula. The sequence goes on along the minus strand of NC_045559.1, from coordinate 90,327,459 downwards.
ACTAAGCAAAATCCACTTCAGGCAACACTCTGATACCTTAACTCATGGTTGTTTCATCAGCAAAATCTTATTTATCAGGTCTTTTGACATAAATCTTACTCCCAGTCAAAGCAGATTAGGACAAGTCTAATTCCACCAAACTCTGTAACAAAAGGCTCTTTCAAAAATACACACGCCCATGTTGCACAAGATGAGCTGGCTCCCAGCAACCTCATAACTCTCAAAGTATTCCGTGCAAGTTACTGGCAAATTATTGCTACATTTACAAATTGTAATTATTAATGCTGCAGACCTCGAACGTTTCTTTTGGCCCAAACACCACGTAACATCCACAGTGACCAAAAGCCCGGCAGACGTTTTCAGCCTAAGAAAATTCCTCCCGGGCAGGGTAGCGACCAGAAGTGCTCGTCACCTCTTCTCCTGCCGGGAGAGCTGGCAGAGCCTGTACAGACAGCCACAAGCCAGGGAGGAGGGATGTCGGCTGGGAAGGAGCTGCAAGGGCGCAGCAAAGCAGGCAGTTTCATCCTCTTTTGGCTGAGGGTAATGCAGCATAACCCGGCAAGCTCCAGAGCTGATGTCTGAGAGGCCTGCACAGAGGAGGATGCCTCAGCTTGCCAAGCACTGGCCTCGCAGGTTTTTATTGCGCCATTACATATACTGCGATGTATCAATAATGCCAACTAGTGGCCAATATGAGCAACATTTGTCCTGAAACCTGTCTTAAATACACCTGCAAATGGTGACATATGTTTATATCCATATCTCAGACCACTGCAAAAATGAGACACAAAATGTATTTGTTTTCAGACCAAAGCCTCAGCTTGTTAGCTCACTGCAGAATAAAGCCTGAACAAGTATTGTTGAATTAAATCTAATCAGTCTTGGTTAGGTTATACCAGTACACTTGATAACTGGAACAACTTTTATCACTGCTTTTGGGTGTATGACTTGTGCACACCCAGGAGCTACTTCGGAAGGATCTGAAAATTCAGATTAAAACAACAAAAAAAAACACTACTGTCTCAAAATTCGCAGTCATTTGTCTGGGGCCTCTCCCTTCATTGCAAAAGTCGTAACGGTTGAAAGACACCTTTGAGTTTTGCTACCAACTAAACATCTAGATTAATCAGTTAGGTCTCCATTTTGCTATCCTGTTGAGAGCCAGCACTGAGCAAATATGCAACAGAGATGCTGTACTGGGCTCTTCCATCCATTAGGCCTGAAATAACTGTATCCTTGGCACAAGGAAACAGCTGAGCTGCTGCCTTAAGTTGAAGTAAAATCAAAAAGCCTCTTCAGTGCTTTGGGGATTTTCTGTTAAAACACACTTTCATTATTTTCAACACCTTTTTTTACTATAACCATGAGGTATTCTCTCATTTCTGGGTCCTCATGCTGGGAACAGCATTTTAATAACGATAACATAAATTGAGACTGAGGGAGAAACTTTTCTGTCCAGCTTTCAACCATCTCTGGTTTATGCTTTCTGACACAAGCTTTACTGCCTGAGCCAGAAGGGGAAGGGGACTTCCAGGCCATATTGCGAAGTGGCAGGAAAAAAGATGGAAAGAAAACTCCCACAGAACTGCCTTAACGTCACACAGAGAAACAGGCGTGATGAGCCCTGCAAAGCCCCGCGGCACAGGTAACAGAGGAGGTACTGCGCACTCTCTGCTCTGAAACATCTAGGCTTCAAAATTTAGGCAGAGGTTTGAGCATGCTTGCAAATACTTCCTCTCAACACCCTGCATCACCCGCTATAGCTTCAAATGGCCAATCTAATGAAGCTAGCCTCTACTTCTGTATGGTCAAATGATGCGGCCCCACAGTTTACTCTCATATCCCAGTCCCAGGATTGGTAACAGTGCACTTATATGAGCTCAGTTCTGGGATCTCTTACAAAGCAAAGACACCAGCTCCCGTGGTTGAAACCTGGGCATGGTTTGCTCTGGGACTGCTCCCTAGAGTTAGTGTGGGCAAGGCTGTGCCGGTTGCCTTCCTCTATTTTATATTACTTTCCAAAAAGATGTCCTTCCTCATCTTCCCCCTCAGAAAAATCCCCTCGGAGCTGTAGCTCCAGGTCACACATGCAACAACATCTTGTTTTAAAAGCAGCACAGCATTGGCCATGACACATTATTTCAAGCAGGCAGAGTTGAAAAAAAAAAAAGGAAAACATGTCCTGAGGAGGACTCTGAAAGAGACCACAGCAAAGGGTTACGCTTTATATATTTGGCCAGCCTGCTGCAGGGAAAGGGCTAGCCTGTATAGCATCGGTATGCCTGCACTGCTTGGTCCTGGGGCACGTACTGGGCTGAATGCAGCAACCGATGTGGTCTTCAAATAAATAAACCCATAAGTGAATAAATGAAGCCCCAAAAGCAGAGCTTTGCCTTTACTGTGTGTAAGTTGCCTCCGTGACTCCCAACAGAGCAAGGAGCACCAGGAGCGTGACAGCTCTCAGAGCAGACCCCAGTTTGGTGGGTGTGGGAGTGGGCTAAACTCTCTTCAGTCTGTCCTAAGTGGCAGCACAGAACAAGGGCGAGCCTTTAGGTAAAGTGGCAGAGCACAAACTACTAGTAACAAAAATTTGGTTTTGCAACACACTTCTGGAATTGTATGACCTTTGTGGTATTTCTTAAACTGAAAATAAAAATGGTAGTTTATAATCCAGTTGCTTAATGCAAGTGAATATTTACTGTATGGATGTCAAATGTTGCTTCTTCTCAAATTGGTATAATTAGCCTCCTGCTGCAGACTTTGAGTCAAGGTGTGTGAGCACAGCTGCCACACCTCTGTGTGCTAGAAGCATTTCCATGCAGCACACAGATTCCAGTCCAACACAACATCGAACTTGCTTTTAGAACAGCATCAAGAAAACTGGAGATAAAAGCTTCATAACTATTTCAATACTAAAGACTGCTCTGTAGGATCAATAAGTGTGTTTGCTTTAACAGCTTAAGAGACTACCTGTCAGCAAACTGGAAGTGGTCCATGACACATTTTTGCTCTAAAAGCTAGTACAGAGGAGCCTGTGTCTGTAACCTGTTCGCTATACTTGTATTGCTACATTTTTCCTCAATGTTGGTCTCCAAGACTACTGTTCTAGGATTAGCCTGAACTTCAAAAGGGAGCATGTATAATTCTTCATATTAAAGGAAAATTCAGACTATTTATTTACCATGTATCTTTTGGGGCTTGCTGCTTTGATCCAAAGAATGCCCTCACTTCGGCTGTTTTCTCCCAGGTTGTTTGATATTCAAAAAAAAAAAACAAAACAAAACAAAAAAAAAACTTAGTTGTTCTTAAATAGATTCTTCCATACTGTGTATATAAAGCAGCTGAAATCAGTACGGAGAAAAATAAATGCCAAACACAGCGAGTACTACAAAGCTGCACAAGTTGATCTGATTTCTCTACCAGTAAACAGTCTCCCTTTACACCTTATATTTGTGGACATTCCTCTCAACATACTCACTGCCCTGGTTAGTCATGTTTTCTCATAAGCTGCTCTATCTCATTAGCTCATTACCACCTTGCAGTAGGAACTCATTGCTAAGAAATACACGCACTGCTGATGTCACAGCGTATAAATATGGAGCAGGATGCTTTTTCCCCATAGCAAAGGACAACGTCACATGTCAGCTGGAAAGGATACTGGTGTGTACATAGATGAGGTAAATAAATGCATGTTCTTGCCTCAAAATATTTTGCTTCTTACAGTATCCCAGTTAGAAAGGGAGTTAGTGCTGTTTCTCGGTGCTGTTGAGGAGCCTCATCACAGGTCTAAAGATGCAAGCATGAGCTTCCCTTATGTGTCATGCTGAAGGTCTTTTCCCTTCTAACTCAGGTGACCAACCTGGGCCAAAATCTATCATTATAACCCCACAGTAATGTTTATTGTCTGCTCTCAGAGACAGGAGCTTTTGCTACAGCCACGACAGTGGGTTTGTCTCCAGCGGACTTCAGTTTCAGTCTTTGTACCTTCCACAAACTAGGACCACTTCAATCCCCAGTAAAACAAAATCATGTTCTCACAGGGAATGCAGAGATGTCTCCCAGAATGCAGCATCGCCATTCAACTCTTTAGTACAGGAAAAACCGCTTTATCTTAGTGAGACTTGAACCCAGAAAAATAACATTTTTCAAACCTCAGTTTACCCAGGACCCTGCATTTCTAGTCTCTCAGTTTTTAGATAGTAATGGGTAGGCTATCCGAGGCTAAGGTTACCATACAACTAGGCTTCCCAAACACGTTTTTCTGCTCAAAAAAATGTCGTCCAGGCAGATTTTGAAACTTTGTCCACTTCTTGGATGCAGCAACCAGTCACACCTACAGCACAGTAGGTCCAACTGGGCTGACACCTGGCCAAACATCCCAGGCATACCGACAGCATGCATGCAAGTCAGCCGTGCTGTAGTTGTGCTGCAAGGTCAACACCTGCAGGGAGCCTCAGCATTGATTTGCACAGCCCTACACAGCTTACACACACGAGCATCTACTCAGCCCTAGAGAGCGTATGGGTGTGCAGGAAATCCCAGGCAGAAACAGGGCAACACTGAGTGAAAGACGAGTGTTAACAATGCAAAGCTTATTGGAGCACGTGCCCTTGCTATTCGCATCTTGTGTCACGACCTTGTTTCACTATGGTTTTCATTCTACAGATTTTAAATGCCCTTTGTTCAGACTTCCAGTTACTAGAGAAATCCCGGCTTTCAAATCACATGGCTATCTGACCTCAGGAAAGTCCTGAAACTCAGCTGTGGAGTTGTCCTCCATTAGTCAGACAAAAATTCAATAAACAGGAAATATTTTCACTTCAGAAAGCACCTAAACCAAGGCAGATAAGTCAAATTTGACTATGGTAAGGAAAATTGTTAGGTTTATTCCAAGCAGCAGTATAAAAACTCCTGGTGCTTGGGATGAATTGCAGATTCTAGGGCAGGTTTTATCCTGAGATACATGTGTGCAATCATCTTCAACCAGGACATCACCGCTATCTATGGGTCAGAATTTGCTACCGCATGTCTCAGCATCATATGTCCTACACTTGCATAAACAACATAAATATGAAAAATAAATATCATGAAAAGGATACTAATGCCATGCCCTTCTTGCTTCTACATGCTTGAAAGCCAGTTGCTACACATTTAGAAAGAAATCCATGTCAATGGACAGTAAAGACAAAAAACAGTAATATTTAAATGGTGCAGCACTTAGCATAAAATATCAAGAAATTTGAAAATGAACCCTTTGATTCAGTGGGGCATCATGCAAAATTGTCTTCCCACACCTTGGCTCTCTCCTTCGGTTCTCAGCTGGGGAGACGCACCGACCGAAGCCAGACACATCCTGTCCTACAGAACATTGCTTTTTCACAGAAGCTAAGCCGTGGATTTTTATATTTCCTTTTAATTTCCTGCCAATTTCTTACAAAGAAAGCAGAACTAAAGGCAGCTCTAGTTTCTGCCTTACCACCCATTTTGTCTCACGAGCATGTGACTGGGAAGGCAAAAATCAGGCCCATTTTTTTTGGCAGCATCATCAGACCTGAATTTTGCTGCTCCCTATATCCCAGGCTAGCAGCGAGGCCAGGCCCAGAGCAGACAGGAGGGCTGGGGCCACCCGTGCCACCCTGATGCTCCAGGAGGCCAGGGACAGGAGGGATGTGCCAGGAGAGCAGTGTGCAGGGCCAGGCTGCTCCATGGCCCAAAGCAGCCCAGAGCTTCACCGGTGGCCAGCCCCAGGCACCCAAGGGCATTTCCCACACACACACGCACCCTCCTCCTTTCGACTTCCATTAAATGCAAAGCGAAACACGTGGCTTTCCGTAAAGAAAGTCAATAAAAGGCAGCCAAAAAGAAATCGATTGCCCCAGGATCAAAGCTGATACCAGAGTGTAACTTGGAGCAGGAACACGGCCTTATTCCCCATGTCCCTAGGTGATGTTTGCCTCCAGACTGGCTGACGGAGTGTCCAGGGTACAGCCCTTTCCCTGCTCCCTGTGTGCCTCCAGGCAAGCCACAATGTCCCAGCTGAAAATACCCACATGCCATACACCAGCCTCATGTGATGCTGTGGTACAGCCATACCCCAAATTACGGTAGTCTGAAATGCAGACCACGTCCTGTTCTGTGCCAGAAGTGTAGCACCAAGCTGCCTCCCATCCCGGCAGGTGCAGGCCCAGGTAACGGATGGGGACGCTGCGATAATCGGCCCCACGTGGTAAGCCAGAGAAACCCTCATAGGGTGAAAAGGAGTTCACGGTTTGGTTTATTGAACCGCTTAGCGTAACAAATTCTGAAGTGAAGTTTGGGTTCGTTAAACTTCTTTTCATTCCCACAGAGTTTTGCTAAATTACAAGGAGGCAGGCATAGATCCCTATTTTTAATACACATTTTGCTGTGCTGTCACCCTCTGAATGCACCACAACAATTTTACTCCTGTCCCATTGAGTCTGGGCAGGGTGGTGTGCTGGTGATGCTGTGCTATCCCCAAATTACCATTTAGCAGCCAGAAAAGAAACTGTAATCCAGATACACAAAACACCTGCTTCCACTGAATGTTTCTTCCATTTAATGCCCTCACAGCTTCGCTTCCCATCCACCCTAACTCTTCAGAGCTTTAAACCATCCCATGAAAAAGAGTTTATTTCAGAGAGAATCGCCCAAAACATCCAGGTTGGTTAGAGATAAAACCTGTAGCTAGTCCCACTTGCATTTCATCCCTAGCTCCATTGCGGGCTTTCAACAATCTCACCACTCCTTGTGGTTTCTCCCCTCACGTTTATTGCCCGTTACCTTCCCAAAAAACAGCCATTCTTCCACACCCAACCCCAAAGCACACATCAGCAGACAGAGCACAAGCCACTTGCAAGGCTATTAGGAGTGAAAACAATAAAAAGAAACCCATGTAGTTCCAATAATGACATTTTTTAAAGAATAAGGCAAGTAGAGTAATAGTGTACCTTCATGTCTGACGAGCGAAGTTAGAGTTAGCTCTATAGAAAACAAGGCAGCTCCTTGCACCCCACTGGCAACTGATCGTCCCTTATGGCCCCATCTGTGTGAATGACTGAAAAGTTCCTCTGAGGTTTAACGGTATGAAACAGAGAAGCAGCAGCAGGGAAACTTTTTTTTTTCCCTCCCACTTCACAAATGTCCTGCTTACTCTGGCTTTCTGGTCACGAAACAAAAAAGAAAAAAAAAAAAAAAAAAAAAGACACCCCAAGTTGTCCCAAGTTTATTGCACCTCCAGGCTGGGTGCCCACGGGGTTGGTTTTTATGGCAGCGGCTCAGGCACCATTTATCTTTTGGCCGCGGCTGACTGGGGAGGGCCGGGGGGAATGTTATGACATGTGAGGGGAAGCGGGAGGGTGGAGGAGGGCGGTGTGAGAGTGGCTCCCTGGACTTTTTGTGCAGGGTGGAATTTCCCAGGCAGGGTGAGCCCTGTCAGGGACATTCCCCTGCCAAAGAGGCTGGCAGGAAACCCCAGGCTGGCGTAATGCTGCCAAATAGGGGCTAGAAAAATGCTGATGCGAGCTTTACGGCAAGCGCAGTGAAAGAGGTCTAGACAACAACGGGGTGAACAGAAATTCACAGCGTGCAGCCCTGCAGGATTTCTTTCCTGGTATAGTTGGGTTCTCTTCCCTGACCAGCTTCTGTTTGCAGTACTGCGGGTACATCCGCAAGAAGAGTTTTTATAACTCTTTCCTGTCACGGCACTACAGGGTGATCTGGACAAGGGAGTGCCTGTGCAGCAGTCACAAAGAAAGCAAGAGAGTGTCCTGTGGGTTTAGGACAAACAAACAAAAAACAACTTCAGCCTTCATTAGTCAGAGCCCAGAAAAACATCTCACTTTGGACACTGCCTGGATTTCAGTGGGATTTTGCCTTCGGAAAAGCTGGGATGAGTTTCACAGAAGCTAGCATCACCTACACTGTGCAAACTACACAATCAGAAGCCTGATTAAAAACAACAACAACAAAGTATTTAACTTAGTCATAGATGCATCAGATGTAAAACAGTCATTTGATTCAGTAGATACACCAACCCTCAGAATGGGAAAAGTTCCAGGATTTTTTTAGAAGGATGGGGGCTCCACATGACTCACCCTCGCCTTTTGACTCCTTTCACCAGTGGCACATGCCAGGATGTCTCATGGCTATTAAACAGGGCAAGCAAGGGGAGGACATCCAGATCTGAGGGCAAACATTCCCTGGCTTCAGTGCTTTTCATGAACCTTTCCCAAGCAGTTAGCACATACTGTTACCAACAAGGTAAAAACACTTAACCACTTATCCCTCTGCCCTGTGCATCCCCAGTGCCTGCTGTACTGGAATGTCAGTGTTCAAAAAAAAATAAGAATAAAAACCACCATCAGGCACTACCCCCACCTTCCTCCTGCCTCACCAAGCTGAAAGACGTACAACTCCTTCCCAAAGGTGATCATTCTGAAACCTTCCGCCTGCAGGCAGGAAATGCTGCGTGGGCTCCACCTTCCTGTTCTCAGATGCATTATATCACTGGAACATGTTCAATAGATAATACTTTTCTTTGAAATAAGGCGATTTTGTTCCAGCCAGGGCTGCAATTTGGCTGACTGGTAGCTGAAGGGCCATGGTGCCCTCAGTCTTGTATAACGCGTGGTAGGGCAGTGCCCCAGGCCAACCCTCGCCCAGCTCTCTCCTGGAGCTGCAGTTGGAGACCCGACTGGCCTCGCAGTGCCTTCACAAGGTACCGAGACACCTCTTTGCAAAGAGAGGGCACAGATGGACCTACACCACCAATGGCAGAAGCACATGGAGCATCGCTCTGCTCATCCACCTTCTCTAACCCTTTCTCCCCAGGTGTGGCAGCCTCCTGAACCAGGGCAGCTCGGGAGCTCTGTCTCCTGAAGCCACGGAAGACACTCATCATCAGCTGCAAACGCAGAGGTCAGCGTTAGGAGGATTGCCTTTCACCTGGACAAACAGGCGGTCCTTGCTGCAAAGAAAAGGAAAAAACAAATGGGACAAGAAATAGAAACTGGGGCGCAGAAGGGCAGAGTGACAAAGCCATGGACAAACAGCTGATGTGTACCACAGCAGGAAGAGTCATGATTTCGGTCAGAAATCAAAATATCTACTTGTAGCAGTACTTGTTGGACAAAAGAATCAGGATAGAAGAACAGCAGGATGTTAGCAATAAATTTGTTGACTCAGAATGTACATTTCAAAGAGTGGATATGAAATTTTTGGAAAACACACATATGTTGGATGTATTTTACAATGAAAATAATTGTAATGTTTGCTTGTTATTGGAGTTCTTGATTTGTTTATTAGATTTTTAAGACAGTATCTTTCCTTATAAAAATAATCTTTTATTTCTAACTTTACTCATTGCTGCGAAGGGAAAAAGAAGAGAGCAGAAACAAATAATAATACAAGCACAGAGGGCAAAAACTATCGATAAAGATGAAACAGAAAGGGAAGAAAAAAATTAGAAGGAAGAAACAGCTAAGACAGAAATACCTGCCTTACCAGTGGCAAGTGACAATTCCCTGAGAGAATCTGATTCAGGCAGAGAAAAAGGGCAGACAGGACTGGAAAGCGTGACTCACCTGTCCCAGGGAAAAACAGAGGGTAGGAAGGAGTGGAAAGAACTGAGTGCAGGATGGTGAGGAAAAAAAGAAAAAAAAAGTTTCAGCGTGTCCTGGTTCTTCTGCCTTTTACTTCAGGTACTTTTGTGATGCCTCCCACGTGTTGAGCTCTAAATATGCAGGTCCCACCTTGAAGCTCTTTTGGGAGATCTTTCAGAGCAAGCTGCCCCGCTGTGGCAGAGCAGTAGTGCTTGTCACAAACCTAGTCCCCATCATTGCAAAAAAAAAAAAAAAAAAAAAAAACAGTGATGGATATTTAGACAAAGTGAAAAGGAAGAGCCCTTTATCAAGCTGGACCTAAATAAATAAATAAACAAACAAAACACAAAACCCAGGCTCGTGCAGATGTGCAGAAGGCCCAAGCATGAGGGCAGCTCATAGACACTTGTCTATTTTCAGGGCCAGCCAGGGAAAGGAGAGAACAGCAAGTGGAGAGGCCAGACAAAATTTTTAATGGATGGCTGAAGCGAGGAATGCAGACAGCCATAGCATGGACCTGCTGTCAGATCACACAGTCTGACACGTTCTTCCCCATTGCAGGAAAAAGAGATTTGAGATGGGCTCTCTATCAACATCTATATTATCAACTGAATTTCATTCTAAACTGAGCTCCAAATAAAAGAGGTTCATCCAGTGGTGTTTGTGCCATTCATTTTCAAGACGCAGCTACTCTGGAATTAGAAGAAAACGAATGAGCATCAGCTTTAAGACTACTACATTGTGGCTCATATTTTTCATCTGAGAGTCATCCCCGGCTCTTTTTCAGTGCCTCAAAACCCTCTTCTGACTCCATGCATTAATGATTCACTAATCTGTTAAGCCCATACCAGCTGACAGAGCTGGGACGCGGGGCAGTGCATGGTGTACTTTCACTTGGGTTTAGTATGTGCTCTATCCGCATGTGAGGCTCATAGAAAACAACTCAAACACTCTTAATTCACTAGCAGCCTCCCACAGTCTCCCTCTGCTCCACTCCAGGCAGAGATTCCTGTGCAATTCTCCATGACAGAACCAGAAAGCACACCAGCTTATTTCATCCCTCAAAAAGTATGTAATATGCCCACCAGAGGCTAGCAAAGCCAACAGAGAAGGAGGATGCAGTAACTTGGACAGCATTTTCATCACCGCTAAGTTCCGAGGGGCACTGCCACGGCTACGTTACCTGACAAGAGAGCTCAGACCTGGGTGACCAGCACCGGAGTTAACATTTCAGGTGAGACTCAGGTCCAGATTCAGGGAGATAACGAAACATTTCCCTCATTTCAAATACATTGGTCTTGTGTTGTAAATAGAAAAGTGAATGTGTTGGAAATTATCCAAAATCTTGCTAACTCAGGATGCAGTGTTAAACCACAGGATGAACACAAGACCCATTTCAACTGGATCAAAAACCCTAAGGTCTCAGCTCTTTGCCATTCCCGGTGAGCCTCCTACTGATCTGCCTGGCATTGCAGGGCTCCAGTCTCACTCTCGGCCATGCAGGTTCCAGTCCCTTCAGTGCCAGGCACTTGTGTCATGTGAGGCAAGTTATTCACCTCCTCTGAGTCACAGAGCAGCACATGACACATGATGAAAGCCTGTCTGCGGACTGCTCCTTACTCTGGTTATAAATGTTTTGGTTCTATTTTAGAAAGTTCCCCACCTCTGTTATCTGCCATGTCTACGTACACGTGAAAACCTAGTATACGTGGCTGTGTAAACAAGCTGCAGGCAGAAAGGCTTGCAGCGATGCCTACACCTAACAAACGAGCACTATGGGAGGTAGAATAGAGAAAAAGCAGCCTGGGTGAGAAGAATTGTTCCATTTTGTTGCATGTGGAGAAATATATATATATAAATACATATTTCAGAGTGTTATATCCAAGGAGTGACTCCATCCCACACAATTAGCATTGCCTTTTAAAACGTTCACATTAGGGAAGTTAGAGATTTGGTCACCTCCTTAGTGTCAAAGGACAAGACCTTTGCATGATGTCCTTCCTTTCCCTCCTTCTTATCCTCTTTACTTCCCTTCTTTCCTATCTCTCACTCCCACTGTCTCTCTAAGCATGTCCATTGCTTGATCTCACCCCACACTGAAAAACATCTTAGGCTTTACAGCCCCTCTGCTCCTTTTTTGGCTAAGAGAGCAGGTGGGATACAATGGCAGTACGCTTTGCTTTCAGTTTCCAGAGCAAAACACAGGGGAAGCTACTTTGCCACTGCCTTGTCACCCCCTTAGTGGCTGTCAGGTGGCATTGCCAGCAGCAGGCTGGTGCTTGAACTTGCTTCTGTTTAGAGGAACAACCTCACATAAGAGCAGCACCCTAAATCACACCACAGGACATGGCATCATACCCTGCTTCCTTCAGTGGTGAGCGTCAAACAAGAAGGGGAACAGAAAAACAGTGCAAACGCTTTGCAATCCTGTCTCAGCATACTCTCTTACAGCATCCATGAACATGCAGGTGAGGGATTTTTCCAAGTCAAGCAGGGCATTACTGGCTGTGCACACAGGAAATCAGTGCACAGGGCAATGCACCCTGCTGACTTGTTTCACATTTGTCGATCCTGGCTGCAATGTAACCCCAAGGCAACTCGACAGCAGTGCCCCCATCGCCTCCATCCTGGCCCTCAAGCCACCCCAGCAGCTCTCAGGTCTGTGCTGTGCAGCAGCTCCTTCCCTCTCCCCTGTGACCCTGCAAGCACACCTCTTGTCCTGCCATGGAGCAGGCATGCAGCCAGGCACTACAGGACTTCTTCCATTACTTGGAGTAAAAACTGTTTGTAAGCTATAGAAGCCATGAGCACACTGCATCTCCTCTGCTCTTCACATTGCTTTTTTAAAATGAAATGGCTTCAGCATTTTCCATTGGCCATCTGGCCTTTAAATGCCCTCCAAGAAAGAAACCTCTGTTACGTACAAAGCTTTCATACGTGTCAGGACCGCTATGCTGACAAGAGGGAAACACCGTGTTTCAGCACTAGGTCTCATGCCAGGCTTGTGCCACTTGCGCAGATCAATCCCCTCCAAATATACATCATCAGAAAAAAAAAAAGAAAAAAAAAGAAAAGAAAAAAAAAAAACATTTCAAGTGATTTTAATCTATAAACCACTGTATAAAACTTCTAACCAACACGCAACACAAAATGTAGTAGGTAAAACTAAGGGAAATATGACACATTTCTAGAGCAGCTATAAAAACAAAAAGGAAAGTTATGTGGGGTTTGGGCAAAAAGATAAACTGATGCTAAATCAGATAAAACAATTTTAGTGCACAAACTTGCCCTCTTTACTAGGAACTTTTTATTCTTTGAGCTTTTGGGCTATTTGAATTGCTTTTCTGATCACATCAGGAAATAAAATGCATTGCAGCCTTCTCTGCATTGTAAGCATTTCAATAATATACATATAATGGAACAAAAAACTTTGAAAACAAGTTATTTTTCTAATACACAGAAGCCATGCACTGCTGCCAAGAGATAAGAAGAGCCTTCCAAACAGTCTAAATATGAATGTAATCTAAGCAGGAAGAAGTGACCTGAACAAGAGCTTTATAAATTAAATACGCATTTTGTGACAGGCATTTTTTTTTTTTGCTTTTACTTGAGTGAAAAGATGTTTAAACCCACACTTCTGCAACAAAAAACAATGCAAAAAAAAAAAACACAATACTCTTACTTTTCCCAGAGGACAACCTCAACCCTTTGTTTTTGTAACATATGCCTGGAAGCATCATCTGTAGTACATACATGTAAAAAGCCATACAGACCCTTCTAGTAAGGAAAGTTCCTGTTCTTGAAATGCCTACCTTTAACAAGTAAGAATAATGAAGAATGCTAATTTGAATCTTAAATAAGATGTGCAATAATGCTGTGTAGCAGAAGAAACTAGAAGCAATTGAAATTGAAAAAAACAATAGCAGCTACTGCTTTTTATCCTCTTTTATCAAGAACTTGAATAACATTTTGACTAAACTTCTGGAATCATGAAATCTGCCTAACATGAGATATGAAAAACAAGATTCTCAAACTACCAATACCAGAAAATCACTGGGTATCAGTCTACTCTGTAAAATAGAGAATGCTTATTTTATAAATTTCTCGGAAGTCTTCTGATAAACTTCATTAAAATACAAGGCCTTTTCCACCAGTATTTGAGTTGCATGTGGAATAATTAAATTAATAACCAAAAACCCTCCATTTTGAAAGGTTAATAATCAAATGGCTCAGGATGGGAATGAAAATATCAAAATTAATAGTTTGTTCCCTTCAACTGAAGAGAATGAAAAGGGCTTTGAAAGTCTCATGAAATATTTTTTTTTCACGTAAATTAAAACACTTAACTGACAACAGAGAAATTCCATTCCAGTCCTGTATCCTATTAAGTAACTTGAAAAAAATAACCAACCTCTTAAGTCCTCATTAAAATCCATTTAGAAGTTTAAAGGTTTCAAGGAAATGATTTAAAAATATTTTATTGCTTCTGATTATGTTTCTACACACAGTGCATATACAACTGGTGCAATGGCTAAAAGGAGTATAGAAATGAAAACAAGCTTCCAGCTCAACTGAATGACAGAAGCAGTGTGACCCCAGTCTTTGTCTTTTAACATTACTCACTCCTCAGTTTCTCCCTTTTTTCTCCCTTTGTCCCAGAGCCCAAAGAATTAACTGGCAATTTCCCTCAAGTTCATGAACTATAAGTTAATCTGTTATTAAAAAAAATAATAATAATATCTAATTAAGCTAAAAGGTAGAGGTTCTATCAGACTGTGATTAGATATTTGCTAACAGCAAGCCAGTTCTCTTTCTTTCAGTTGTAACATCCGAAGAGATTCATTCTTTTCTCTTTTTGATAGCTAACAGTGATGAAACATTGCTGTTGAAAAGCACCAGTGAACACTAAAACATTCAGGGAAGAAACACGTTGCCAGAACACTTTCACAGATGATATGGCTTTTTGAGGAAAACCAAATGGTTAGTCCACAAATTAAATAGTATCCTTCAAAGTAAAAGTTTGCAGTCTTATTTTCATTAACATTATTTTAACATTATTTGGATAGATTTGTTATTCAGGATGAAAGCCTTATACTCTCCCCATTTTAAAAAACACACCTAGAAAAGATGAAAGTGGTCATTTTGCATTGTGGTGGCTTACCTTCCCAGACCTGAATGGTCTCCTTTTAGCTGCGGATAAATTGCCATTAACATATTAAAGTAAGAAACACTTACCTAAAGCTAATACATGGGCAGATACTATGTGAGACAGCTGTCAGCAGTAACTGGCAAATTGGACCGCCTTAATTCTGATCTGAAAAGCTAAGAATAAATGCATTTTTGGCGTATGCAACTCCTCCAGTCATTTTTAAACATTTAAAAAAAATTAAGTTTATATATAGACACTACTGACTTTTACATGCTAGATGCCTTTACATTTGGTTTTAAAACAGTCCTCAGCTGTCCTTTAAAATGAACGAAACATCAAAACACTGTTCCTCTAGCTAGTAGCATTAGCTCTCTTCATGTTCCAGCAATAACAGCACAATCTTCCTACACATAGCACCAAACCTGGCGGAGAGTAAAACACTTCTGATACGAAGATTATTTCAATTACTGCACTATGTGCAACCAGCCCATTTATTAATTTTCATCTTCACAGTTTGCTCACAAAGAATCAACTGCCATATTCTCTTTAAGCATTACAGATTTCTTGCGAAACGCTCCATGTGTCTTGACGTATCTCTCAGTAAAGCCACTGAGAAAGCCCTCCTTTGGCTTGAGTGGGACCAGAAATAAGACAACACTGAACACACCTCTGTGACATAATTTGGGGCTTGAATTTAATCAAAACACTGAAACAAAGTGTTACTGATTACAGCTGTAGACAAGTTCAGTCAAATTAGCACCAGCAAACACCGCTGCGAGAGGCCCAAGAGCCACCTGCTTTCACACTGGCAAAAAAAAGTAAACATTTACCAAGCATCTGTATGAACGGCAATCCTGTGTGTGTTTGGCTTTTGGGTGGGAATTTTTTTTTCCACTCTTTATACTGGCAGCAGTGAAGCTGATGAAGTGACAAAATGGTCAAACAGAAGAAGGAAAGGAGGACGTCATCGCTCGGCCATGATACTAGCGTGTGCCAGGCTTACGCTGGTACCCATTTGCAAAACATCATCAAGTGCATTCAAGTAGCTTGGCTTTTCCATACAAGCGCAATGGACATCTGTATGTACAAAAGCACGGAACAGAAGCTCAGCTTTGCAGGAGCATAATGTTTATCTAACAGGGAAGGGAATCATTTTCATTAGGAAATGTCTCAAGCTTCAAGTAGGCAAGCCTGCAATTTTAACACAACTTGCAGAAATTGCCTGAGACAGCGTCTTCACTGAGATCATAACATACACATTTCTCTGTCACAGATAAATCAAGAAGTAGACAGTGTATCAAAGCTCAGAAGAGATTCAGTAGTACAGGAAACCAAACCAAAATATTGGCTACTTGCATTATTTAGCAGCTATCTGTAAACACCAAGGGTGCCTAACTAGTGTGCTCTATTGAATTTCAGCCCATTATTGATGGCTTAATACTACAGGCATTTTGATTGTGCTTCCTTGACTGATATTAGTGGCTTTAGGACACCCACTTCATATTTCTAATTAGGAAAACGAGAACAGACATTGTGCTTCTCTGGCTGACAGCAGACTGCAGGAGATGCCCCTCAAACTCTGGAACATGGGGAAAGACTGATCCCAAAATCTCATTCCCGAGGTTCTAGGCAGTTCTGAGCAGCGAGGCCCATGCAACAGACTTCGTGTTGTACGGATTAAGCATACAGTGCAGACAACTCGTAAAGCTAATAACCCACGCAGTTCCCTAGCAAATCTTGTCAATTTAATTTAAGGTGCTCTGTAATAATCTGAGATAAAAAGGGTAAGGCTGAAGGGAATCAGCCTTACAGGAAGATACAGCCTGAGCGCCCAGCTCTTCTTTCCAATCTTTCAGAGCTACCAGAGTTACGGCCAGCCACTCTTACTGCACGCAAATACAGTAACCAGAGCTCTTCCACACCATCCAGCAAAAACTCCATAGCTCTGACAAAGACCAGCTTTACTTCAGCCGCAGCAAAGTGTGACATAGGATACCTACTTGTGCTAAGTTTGCAGAGGGCACACATAAGATAGAAATGCATCTATTTGATTCCTAACAATTACTTCTTTTGGGTGCAAGTTATGTGGCAAGTAATGAGCCAGAGACATCTCCCAAGCATCCACAAAGTGCACAGCAATTCCTGAGAACATTTTCCTCATGACAGAATCAAGCTGAAGGGAATACCAGTCACTGTTAAAGAGGCTCACTTCTGGACCAAGCTCCTGAACGTTTGCGGTTCTGATGATGATTAAAGTCTTGGGGCTACGATCCAGCAGTTGAATGACTGACCTCCGAATGTTCCTCAGCCGCCGAATGTACACTTCCACGGGGAAAGTGCTGAAGTGGGACCATATAGTTATGGCTATCACGGTGTTTCTCCCACCCACGATGCCATTCAGCTCGTTGGCAATGTAGCGCAGTTCACTGCTAAAGACGGTTGTAAAGCGAATGGGTGGCCCGTGACAGCGGAATTTCAGTAGGATATTGTGCTTCAGGTCCACAGACATGAAAGGGCCCACGTTCTTAGGGCTCCCCAGATTAAATTCCACTAGATCTGAAAACCCAAGAGCAAACATTAGCAAAAGATGGCATAAAAGATCAAACTATCAACAAGAGACTAGGATCACAAGGCAACAGTAGCGGTATACGAGCGAGTACTTAATTCTAAGAATCCCAGAATGAAACTGAAGATGAGCATTGTAAGTGTATTCTAAAGTGGAGCTTGTCAGTATTGAAATCTGCACGACAGCACACTATACCTTCAAAAGGCTGTCAATGTTTTTTTTAGCTTTCCCAAACTGTTTCTCTCCTGTAAAAGGGGAAATTTCTGAATAGACCCCTTCAGTCACCGCTGCCCTATGAGTCTAGAGTTCTTGGCAACCTTTCTGGCAACTTCAGGACTCCATTAAATTTAAAGAAGAATTCAACTGGTCAACATTAAGGAGTCTCAAAGTCTGCATTTCAATGCAATTGAACTACTTTGGGGTGGGAGTGAAAGAGGAATACTTACTTGGCTACTGAAATTCTGTTATTTAAGGAAAAGTTAAAATAAGGGAAACGGAAAAAAGAGCTCAAAACCAATCAACAGTAACGGAAGTCATCTGCTTCCTGAAGTCATTCTGTTACTTCACTTCATTCCAAAATTACTTAAGTTACTGGGCTCCTGCAAAGCCTTATACAAGCACCCTACATGAGTTTTGTTGTGCCCCCTCATGGCCACATACTAACTCACAAGAGCAGTACTGTCCTTAACTGGTGAAACATTCTGTAGACAGTTTAACTTGTGGCTCTTTTTCCCCAAAGACCTACAAATTTCCAATGTTTGCTCAAATGTACAACTGATTGACTTTCTGTCAGCACTTCTGACCATGTTTGGCCTTCCCTCTTCCTAATGATTTGTCATCATCCAGTAAGATCAACTGTGTCTGAGATGGGAGAAATAAAGCTTTGCAAAGGTCTTTAAGGACAAAATCAAACTAAAAAAAAATATTAACCTGGAACAACTGATGTCAGATATTCAAACCACTGCCTTATTGTAGAGTCTCCAAACAAGTGGATTACTTTCCCTTGTAAGCACTTGCTTATATCATCTGACTTGTTAAAATGATGGATCCAGTGTGTTCTTGGCCTCCAGTGATCTTCATAGTAATAACCAGAAGGGGAAACTGTGGGATCTTCAGCTCTGTCCATAGTGCTTGAATCTGGAAGAGAAAATTTCTCTTAAATTAACATACAACAAACAAAGCCTCCATAACTGTCATGGCCATATATACAGTTTAAAGCGAAGTAATATGATATATAACATCAAAAACCTCAATGCAACACATTCCTGTAAGCCCAAATATTTTCCCCGCTATTTCTGCAGCGAAACCTACTGATGCTTGACCACTTATAGTCGAACTATATTTTTGACAACGATTTAAAAAAAAAAAAAAAAAGAAGAGTATCTGACATTTTTCATATTTGGACAGAAATGCTCGAACTTGGATGCATGCAGAAGGTTTAGGGGAATATAGGTAGAAAGATCAGCAGAGTACATGATTCTTCTAGTCTGGACAGAATCCCAGAACTCAGAAGCCCCACTATTCCTCCCCCGCCAACATCTGCAATCCTCTGCGCCAAAGTGCACTCCTCCCCTCTAGTGGCCAGCCTGCCGACCAGAGAGGATGAGCAGCTGCTGTGCATTACTGACACTGCTCTACAGGAGCAGCCTCTCCCACTGCAGCACCAGACCCCAACCCCAAGGTGAAAACACGAAGGGGACAACTTGATTCCGCTCATATTTGCTTAAAATAAATAAATCCTTCTACTGAGGAGCCCCCACACTGACACTATGCCTGCCCCAACCACATATGCTGTAAGGATGAAATCCCAAATCATAAGGCCTCCAAAACTAGGAAATGCCAGAATTAGTTATTGGCAATAATTTTATTTGCCCTTTGAATATATAAATTATGTTAATTTTTAATTCCAAGGGTTTCGTATTTTCTCTCTGCTATCTAGCCCCTTCCTCTTTCGGTGCCTGGGGTAGGTTGCCCTCTAAGGAGCAATTAGACTACACCAGGGAAAATCTGTTCTCCAGGACTCCTGCTCACCTTGCAGAAGCTGGACAACATGCTGCAATCAAGGGCCAGAGGTTACAGGAAGAGAAGCTGCAATCTCATGGTTACGTCAGTCAAAAATGGCCTTATTTTTCTTAGTGTCCAGTGCGATACAAGCACACTGAACTTTCTTGAGGTCATTAAGAACATGTTCCTCCTTTACCACACATCTGTTCTAATACCTAAGGGCCTGGGAATGTGCTGACTCACAGTGGCACACAGAGAATCCCAAGGCCACTGCCTGAACAGAGAAGTTTTCTATGGGAGTAAACTGAGCAAGCACAGAGCTGCTCTCTGGCACCAAAACCAGTAGCAGGGACCAGCCACATCCATCTGTTAAAACACTTTTCCACACCTTGGCGTGGAGATTACCTGGCTAAGAAAAGCCCCTGGCCTGTCACAGCTTGCAGCTGTTTGGGAATACACACGACAACGTGGCCAAAATCATGCCAGGGCCCACGGTAACTACGTAGAGGACTGGCAGGGGAGTTCCAGCGCCCAGAGTCATCTTCTGGTGGATGCTTCATTATAACACAGGTGCAAACTATTTACACACTCAAAATCCAAACAAAACAAAAATTAATGAATAAATAAAGCAGGCCACAGGCATCTTTGAACACCCATCCCTACTTGTAATTTTGGGGCCTTGCTGTTTCTACGCAAAATTCTGTGTCTTACATCAGTAGAGGCTAGTTAAACCTTACAGGAACACAGTAAAAAGCAAACCACTGTGTTTGCGTAACACAAAGCCTATAGCATTGATTACTACAGAAAAAGCAGTTAGAAAATGATGATCAGAGGATGATCAGAGGGCTGGAGCCCCCCTCCTATGAAGGAGGGAGTTGGGATTGTTCAGCCTGGAGAAGAGAAGGCTCCGGGGAGACCTTGTAGCAGTCTTCCAGTGCCTAAAGGGGGCCTGCAGGAAAGCTGGGGAGGGACTCTGTGTCAGGGGGTGTAGGGATAGCACAAGGGATAATGGCTTTAAATGAAAAGAGGGGAGATTTAAATTAGATATAGGGAAGAGATTCTTTACTCAGAGGGCAGCGAGGCTCTGGCACAGGCTGCCCAGAGAAGCTGTGGATGCCCCATCCCTGGGGATGTTCAAGACCAGGCTGGATGGGGCTTGAGCAGCCTGGGCTGGTGGGAGGTATCCCTGCCCACGGCAGGGGGTTCAAAAGAGGTGATTTTTGAGGCTCCTTCCAACCCAAACCATTCTGTGGTTCTAAAATCTTATCTTTGGATAATTTCTTAAATAACACATAGCAAATAAGGCAACAGTGCTGATGAAGAAAGAAAAAAAAAAAAAAAAGAGACACAAAAGCAACCAACTAATAACATTGACTCATCTAATCTGCATGGAATAAGAATCGTACAAAGGAGAAAAAAAAAAAGAAAAAACCAACCCCATCATATGGTCATGTAATTAAAGATGAATTCATTATGCAAATTCACAACTTCAATTCTTTTGCTTCTTAAGTTTTGGTGTAAACATTTTGCATTTTTTTTTTTACCTTTTTAATTAATTTTAAAATTAGGCATACAAAAAATACATAAAATAAGATATTAGAACAACCTGTAAAATCACAGTAAACCTAACTCTGACATTTGAAATCTGTGTTCAGTATCATACCAGTTTTGCTCCAGAATTCAAAGTGACATTACTTTGGGATTTTAAGGAGGAAGGTAAAAGCTCTGTTCTGAATAGTTAGAAATCAAGAATAGACAGCAGCTTATATTTCAGAAAAATGAAATTTTAAAAATAAACTTGATCTACATTCACCCGCAAACAGAAATGTATGTGCAAAAACAACAGTACAAGGCATTTAAGTATGCATCGGTCCTAAGAGTCATACACCAGCAATCTTTATTGCAATGTATTGAATTGACTTATTCAGAGCCTGATCCTGGTAGAATGAATTTCCCTGAGGAATATTGTGTCGTTCCTATCTACCCTTTCTAACCCATCATTAATCCTCAGGAAGCGCAGACAGGCTTTGATCATCTGTATCCTGCAAGAAGGGTAACATAATCAACTTTCAGATGTGAAGCAGTTTCTCTGAGAAAACACAGAATTAAACAAAAGCCATCTCATCTAAAGGGTCTGGAGAAAGAAGGGGGGAAATACCGCTGGCCTAATAGCAGATTTTTTTTAAGTGAACAGCCGAACTAAAAATCAAGAAATGCTGTAGGCTGCTTTCTTTTAAGACTTGATTGCTCAAGTCATGAACTCTACCTTTAAAATCTCCTACAGCCTTATAGAAAAACATCTGAAAACCTTTCAATTACAAAGTAATTCTCTGCGTATCACATTTTATGCAGGGTTTTTAGAGGCATAAAAAGCACACATATGAATATGAATGAGATAAATCCTTTAACTTAGCATAGACTGTGTTTTTGTTCTGTGTTTACACACCATACAGAAAACTGAGGTTCTGTTCCACAGCTTTAGGTTATGAAAACCTGTGGTAACACCAGTGATAGTAATAATTAAATGCAAATAGTCTAAAATCTATTACATTAAGTTCTTAACGAAGAAAAATAAACAGGAAATGCCTCACAGCCAGTTTTGCTAGATTAACCAGAGTGTTTGGAGGGCAGCTACTTTAAGACATTTTCCCTCTCAGTAAATGCCAAAAAAGACACTGTTGGCAAAAGAACAGAAAACTGCTTTTCTTTTTGCTTTTTTTTTTTTCTAAAAATCACACTTATGTATGTAATTTTAGACAAATTTGCTATTAGCCCTGAGCTTACCTTACAGTAACACCCAAAAATGTTAATCTTCAACACACAAATTTTAAAGTATATTTCCATTCCGTGCTATGAAAACAAAGATATCCATTACTACTCATGCTTCTACTTCTTTTTATAGATTTAATTATAGGTTTAATTATCAATTAGAAACAAGAACATTATGAAATTCACTTTACCTGTAAACGGCCTGGGCTTTACAATCACTGAATCAGGTCCACTGGAGAGTATCGGCCTTTTGATGTTCACATCACTTGAATGCAAAATAAAATACTAATATTATTAGGCTGTAAAATTGAAGTTAATATCACTATCACTTTTTCTTAATCCACTTCAAATAAGCACACAGGGCTCACAATAAGATTTTTTTCTATTTAAGTTTACTCCATCTAGCTGAATGCATCATGTATCAATGTCTTTAAGACCACTACCACT
Source organism: Aythya fuligula (assembly GCF_009819795.1). NCBI lineage: Eukaryota > Metazoa > Chordata > Aves > Anseriformes > Anatidae > Aythya > Aythya fuligula. The sequence continues at coordinate 90,304,904 of NC_045559.1, read as the reverse complement.
GTTCTGAGGCAGCATTCAAGATTTAAGAGCACTAGGACACAAATCTCATGAACATTTTCACTGGTACAAACCTAGATAAAGCTATCAAGCTATTAGAAGTATGTTATATGCTTTGAGGGATTAACCACAAGGACGGGAAGTTCCCAGCTTGTGGTGTGTGTACCACTGCCTGGAGGCAAACCACTTGCAAGGTTATGCTGCATAAGCAGCTCCCAGCTCTGCCTGATCTCTGTAGCTGCTTACCACAGTAAATACCTCAAATCAAGGCGGCTACCACTTTGAGCCTCCGTAATCCCAAAGCACATAGCGGAGCTTGCGGCAGTCCAGCACAATCACCACCTGCAATTTTAGCTCTAGGCTGCGCTATCAGTGGTGTGACCTGCCTCTGGGGATAACAGTAGTACCAGTCAACATCCAACCCACTTCAGCAAGGCCTTCCAGCAGCACTGTAATTTGCTGAACATGGAGACAAAGCTCATCCATTCCCCTAAACACCAAGAGCCATCAGAAGTGCTTGTTTGTGGACATCAAAGAATTCTGATGATTTTGTGTTGCATCCAGATCCCTACCGTAGAACTGTGATAAAGGCAGAGTTTTAATACGAAGATCCTGTTTCAACTTTTGATGCTGTTACACAGAGAACACTCTTCTGATATTTTTCTTCATTTAAGAAAGAACTATTTGGAATTTCTATAAGCCATTTCAGTCAAGAATCTCAGAGCTGAACAAACCAAAAACAAGCTAAGGAAATGTCACATTCCCATTTGTAAGCATCACCAATCAATATAAATATCAGCCATATTTTACAGGTGATACATCTGAGCCACAGCAAGCCAAAAGATCCACTTAGAGACTTGGTAAGGAACAGTCCTGTCCCTCTCCTAATTCAACAATACAGAGCTGCTCCCCTAAAGTCTTTCCCAATCCAAGCCTCAAGTTGACATACGGACGAAACACTTCACTTCCCCACCTTTTTTGGAGAGCAAGGCAGTAGCCTACAACTACAATTCTGACACAGCACAGTAGCTGTCTAATCTCAGCTGAGGGTAGAGGCCAAAGGAGTTGCCTCATGTGCATCCATGCACTAAAGGTATTTTGAAAAAAAATCAGAATCCAGAGGAAAGAGATGACTGAAATTAATCTAATTTGATACCTTACATAACATGCACAAATCATTTCCACTTACTTACAAACTTATTGTTCAGCAGTTTGTTCTGCCAGGTGTTTTCTTCATGACAGACTTAGAGTTATGTCTAACACTTGAAAGTTGTACTGAGCATTACGTTGCCTTACATTTAAGGATGTCCTTTGCTGAGGATAAAAACAATTGATACTTTGTGCAAAAATAAGCTTAAAACCTGGACCTTTTTTTAGGTAGTTCAGACTCTGCCAAAAATAACTCTTAAAGCATTGTTATCAGTATTTCAAGCATAGGTGTGGAAACAAATATAAGGAAACAGTCCCCAAAACCACCACCAGATTTAGACAGCATACTCGTGTGAAATTTAGCAGGTGTGCCCAGGACTGAACACAAAGCATACGGAGAGGGCTACACTCAAGTTTCTTTAGTTTAACATTACTGTACTCTTGCACGGCTGGATGGAGGGGAAGAGACTATTCAACTACTCACATCAAACACCTGCTCCTTCAGGTACACTCCCCCTCTAAGGCTGGCAATCTATTATATTTGTCCAGTAACCTAAAGTTTCTCTTGAAAAAAATAAATACTTGACTGAATACCTATAAAATCAATAACATACATACCTTTGGAAAAAAAGGCTTTCCTCGTGTGTCAGAAGACCTTTCTGATATCCACCCTTGGCATGACTGATTCGGCTGGCACAAGGGAGTTTTCGTGGCTTGTAACAGAACCATGGCTCACCCGTGTATAGATCTGTGAAGTTACAGACTGGAAGATCTCCAGGCAAGCATACGTTACACTCAGTAGTTTCTGAATACCTCCCAGACTTGAATGAGCTTTTGAAATAGACCCTGTCAGGCCTTTCTTCTCGTAAACGCAGGAGTACTTGGATCGCTTCACTTGGATGGACAAGTGTCACAGATACTTTGACCTCTCCTGGCCAAAGCAATGTAAAAAAGACTTTGTAAAGGCCATTATGGCAATCTACAATCCTTCCTGTCGCTCCAGCTTTCAGCAGAGGAGAGTGGATTCGTGCCTGTAGATAGTCTCCACCGTATTGCTTGGGTTTTCCTTGGAAATCCTTCATGCGAACGAGCACCTCTAGCTGATCACCCACCTTGAAGAACCCCCTAGGCTTCACAATCACAAAATCGCTATGTACTGGATCAGTGCTTTGTAAAAAAGCAATTTTGTCATCGGGGGGTTTTGGCCATTGTATTGCAGCAAGCAACGAGTCCTGTTCCACTTGTTCTCTTTTGGACAAAGTCTGCTGCTCGTAACCACAGTAAGGCTTCCTGGTAACTTTAGTTGTCTGTGATAGAGAAGGCTGGTCATTGTTTTCTGTTATCCAATTTGATCCTGAAACCGTGTCATCATCCAGGTGCTGGGAAGGGAAAAGAATACCTGAAACTGTTCTATTAAATAAAACACTGTGAATAACAGATGTTTTCTCAAGACATAACCCTCAGAATTGGAGTTTGTTTTACATAGTTTTGAAGCTGATCAAATGAAGCAGCTTTACTAGAACACACAAATCTATTACTTTGACTGTGAATATCTAAAGAAACAGTTGTGTGACCTGTGGTTACTCGAAGATAATTTTATCCTTCTCTAGCAAAAAGGCTTTTATATAAAGGATATTGAGTATTTCTTGAGTAGTATTGTTGCTACTAGTGCATGCTGTAAATATCAGCACTGTGAAAAAATTATGGAAGATCATATGATTAAACAGTTAAATAACTCAAATCTAATTTTCTTACTGTAATAATGCTTTAGTCTTAAAGCACTATGCTGGTTTTGCCTTGGATAGAGTTAGTTTTCTTCATAGTAGCTCATATAGTGTTTTATGTTTTAGATTTGTGATGAAAATAGCAGTGACAACACACCAGTGTTTCAGTTGTTGCTGAGCAGCGCTTACATACAATCAAGGTCTTCTCTCTTTCTTAAGCTGCCTGCTAGCAAGTAGGCTGGGGGTGCCAAGGGAGCTGTGAGGGGACACAACCAGGACTGCTGACCCCCAGCTGATCAGAGGGAGGCCCCATACCACACGGGACTGCACTCAGCAGTAAAAACTGGAGGTGGGGAAAGAAGTTTGCCAGGGCTGCTGCTGCTCAGGGGACTGGCTGGGCATCAGTCAGCTGGTAGGAAGCAATTACATTTTGCATCACACTTCTTTTAAAAACACATTGGTGGCAAAAGAAAACCAAAAAAAAAAAAAAAAAAAAAAAAAAGCCTTTAAATTATCTTTATCTTAACCCACAAGCTGCTTGTTGTTTGTTCTTCTTTTAATTAAACTTTTGCCCTTCTGATTCTCTTCTCCATCCCACTGGGGATAAGGAAGTGAGCAAGCAGCTGCATGGTGCTTAGCTACCTAGCAGGGTTAAACCACAATGAGCACAATGAGGTCTAATAGCTGCCCAACATAATGCAAGGAAATAGGCTTTCTTTGAGACACTACGCTGCAAATTAATTCAATACACCCTTTGGTCATGCTGTCAAGGGAAGCCTGCTGCATGTAGCAGCTGTGGTCATTTCTGTGGTCACATTCCCATCACTTCTCATCTAGTTAGCTAAACTTGCACCTTGAATATACACAACATCAACAGTTAGTAAGTATTTAATTATCAGGTATATGTAACAGAAGTTATCCATATTTCATATAGAAACAAAATATGACAGATCTTTTTACAAGCAAAGATGAAAACTATACAAAGTATCATTCATATGACATCAGATATTATGCTAGTTTAGACTTTAAAGTTTGTTGGTTTTTTTTTTTTTTTTAAACTGCATTATTTGCAAAGCTTCAAAAGCTGATTGTACTTACCCATATCCTACTCTCTTCTGTTCCCTTCCTCCACAACTTACTGCTCAGTAACATACTAAAATCCCCAGCACTTATATTAAACCTCTTCATTAGTACAAACCTTTCTTAATCCATATCAAGTATCACATTCACATCAAGTAGCACATGTACATACTGAGTAGCTCCCCCTAGTATATTTACTATACTGACGACTGACTTATTGAAATAAAAATAATTGAATCTCTGAGTTGTTCAAATGTCTTTTTTTTTTTTAATAGAGGAAAGGCAAACGTAACAAGGAACAAACTAACAGGCTTTTGAAGCCAGTTACATAGGAAGTTGGTTTTGACCAGCTTAGAGTAAGAGGATATTGAGTACATTCTAATGTAGGGCAGATATAGAGAAGTTTCTGTTTGATTTCCACATTAACAGCTAAACATGAAATTGTAAACTGTTATATTTTATTTATGTTTTAGCTATAAGAGATAAATTAACAAGTACCCATGCATATACACGGTGTGGATTTTTTGTTGTTTTTCTTGTTTGTTTTGTTGGTTTGGTTTTAATTATGGTTTATAACAGAACCACACACAAATACAAACATCTCTGCATGTTACTTTTACTAACCCAGTAAATTGTAGGCAAAGCTGAGAATGAATCTTAAAGACAGATCAACTTCACATCTCGCCTACATGCATTCTTGAATTAAGCCCAGTTTCTGTCTTTGGATACCTTCCCGTTGTCTTCCTTTCTTTTGTTCAAGTGTATACATGGCATAGATAATACTACATGGAAAGATTTTTAAAAAATAAGCATATATTTAAACACATCCAACAGGCTGGTAAGTATGTCTGAGTCAGCCAAGGAGGGATGTGGGAGAATAGGTATGTCTGCATAACTCAGGTTCAGTGTACACGCTCAAGAGAAAGTTTAAATATTTTAAGCTGGTTCTTCAAGAGGTGGGAGTGGGAAGGGGTGGAAAAGATGTATATATATATGCTTCCAAATGAACAGCAGAGACACAGCTATCTAAGAAACCCTTAAAAAACAGACCTATCGCCATTTTAACTTTGTATAAATGTATTCATAGTTTTTAACCTATTCTTTCTGTCCAAGATTTGCAAGATGTTGTTTATGACCTAGCTAGCCTTTCTGAAGTCTCTCCAAGGGCGTATCTAAATCTTTCAGTAGAAAATAGTGCAGAGAACACTGAGCCAACTCACACAGTCACAAAACAAAGCAGAGAATGTAAATCAATGTTTCTCAAACAGTCTCCTACACAGACTTTCTATCACGGCACCAGGCCAAAGCTCCTCACTTGTATGCAGCTGAGGTCCCAGACAAGCACTGTCACCTCAACTCAAGCATCTTCAGGTTATGGTAAAGCAGAATTGACCACACCACAAATAACTTCCTCAGTCAGTCTTCAAGGAGGAAGGGAGGCAAAGAAAAACAAACAAACAACCTACACCACACCCTCTCCACAAAGGTAAATCCAAACCTTTTCCATATCCTGAAGGACCGTTCTTTCTGTGCCATCCTTTTTCATCCTTACAGTTCTCTTCCAAGCCCAAACAAGGCTGTATTATTGCAGAATTATATGCTAATGTGTGAAAACAAGCTATACTATGTACAGTATTCACTGGAGAAGATATTACAGAGATTCACTTTTCCAGTGAAGGCGGGGAAAGCTTCAGCATCAGTTCATATACTGAAAATCCTTGACTGGAAGAGAGAAGCTTTGCAAACCACCTTCCTTTTGGGAGTGCTTCTCAGGCTCATTTCCAAACAAGAACTCAAACTCTCCTTTCTCTATGGCATGGCTTGCCCTGAAGTGGATTGATAGCTCAGTTTACCCCCACTCCATTCCCTATCCCCTCTTTCACTGGCATTTACAAAGCTCTCTGACTCCTGCATGGTAAGAAGTGATACTGAGTCCAGTCAGAAGCCTGCCATGCCGAGCTGTGGGCTCTCTACTCTAATCAGCAGTAAAAACACAATCATATTTCTTGCGGTACGGCAGATAAAAAGCATTGCTCAAGATTTCTCAGGAGTCCTCTTCCTTTATCTTATATAGACTCTTTTACTTTTTAATGCAATCTCCATATTGAATAACACTTGCCCTGCTTTATTTTCATATGCACTCCATTCAAAATGTCTTGGTTTTGAGTGCAGTTCCTAGCATCTGTTTATTTGCTGCATCCTAAAGTTAACCAGAACACAAATGTAATCACAGAGTAATTTAATGGATGTCTACTGAGTAAACAGGCAGGACAGAATAGATTACACTTTAATTAAGCACAAACAAATCCACAAGCTGTTCCTGGCGCACAAGAGATATGCCATAAGCAGGGGAAAAAGGAAGCTGCATTTTCAGAAGAGCTAATGAAATTTTCACCTCAACTATTCAACTTTCAGCATTCTTGCTGCCAACTAAGCAAAAACTAAGTATGATGTATAAGCCCAGCCTGACAATCACACTCTCAGAGTTATGTCCCTGCCATGTTGACCCTGCTCATGGCAGGGGAGTTGGAGTAGATGATCTTTAAATCTTTGATTTAAAGATTTAAAGATTTAAAGATTTAAAGATTTAAAGATCTTTAAATCTTTGATTTAAAGATGATCTTGGTCTTCCAAGTCAAACAACTCTATGATTTTATCATATTCTAGAACAGTTACCGGGGACTTGTTTAGACCTGCAATGAACACTTGTCCTTGTTAAGTGCAAGAACGTAGGTGGCTGATTATAAAAAAAAGAAAGCGATGAATATTTCAATTGCTGCTGAAAAGGTGTAACTCCATCTACATTTCAAAGTCCTGTATCCTCCATCAGCCATAACTGTTGGTTTGGCCTAGTACATCAGGAGCAATTGCCATAAACCTGAGTGTGTCCCAATTAACATCAGAGCAGGAAACATCACAGGAGATTCTCAGATGACAGGCATGGCAGTTTAAAAAGTAGTTCATCCAATAGAGAATCTTAATTAATGCAGCAGACAATGTTTGAAACTGAAAAAACCCCATTTACTGAAAGGCCAGTCATCTTATTTTATGTATTTTTACCAAGGACTTTATCCCTAGATGTTTTCTAAGACAGGCATGAGATCAGTTCATTGCCTTTACTGTCTCACAGCACTGAGTGGGTGTTAAGTTTCTCCAAATGTCAAAGCCAAACCTAAAAAGCCACCATCTGACAGACAAGTGTTCCAGCAATAATCAGAATAAGATGATGCATTTATCTCCTGTAGGCATCTGCATTCACCAGAAACAATAAAAAGCTTTGTTGTATAGTTCTTTTGTTCAGTTCCAGCCGTTCACACTCAACCATTCATTTGTTCTTGCAAGACACTTCCCTGTTCCTACACACTGTCTCTTTTCTAAGTATTTTTAAATAAAATAATGCTCACAACCAACCCTGAAGTGGTTCTATCGCTCCAGAGGTGATGGGTACACAAATACAACCACCCTTGTAACCTAAAACCAAGATGTTGCTCCTCAATACTTTGATCAATAACTTGATATTTTGTAATTATTGAACATTTTCCATTTGCAAGTTTTTCCATGTTTGAAAAAAAAAATTAAGAAGAAAACAAAAATACATTTCTCCTGGTGCCAGAATACAATGGTCAGCTGCCAAGGAAGTAATGACTCCATACTGAGAAGCAAATCAAAAAATAAGTAGTTTATCAAATTTTTTGTGGACAGCTTGATTTTATTTTCACTTTTTAAAAACAAGGTAAAAAAAGCAAGGTTCCAGACAGACATGGGACTGTTGAAAGTTTATCATTAGTAACTCAAGGACTCAAGATGGAAGATTATTAACATGAAAAAAAGTAAAGTCCTAAAGAAAAAAAAAAAAGCCAAGGAGACTAGTTGGGGGCTAACCAAGAATTGCCTTCAAGTATTTAGCTTTAGTCAGATGAACTCAATGATCTATGGGAAGAAAAGAATATTTGATACATTTGCAAACATGTTCTCAACAATAATCGATAATAAGCCTTCCTTCTAGAGCCTGACTGGATTTCGTAATGGTTAATCTGTGAAAACTTTCTAGAACTTTTTCTGGCTGTGATCCCTACCAGAGAAGAAACAGCATAGATACCTACAGTAGTCTGCCTGAAAGCTATGCCTAAGATAGAGACAAACACCAGTTCAGGTCCATTCAGAAAAGTCGGGACAACTGAAGAGGCTAAAGTTGCATGTTACAGTGTAAAGATTTACCAGAAACACAAAACTGAGTTTGGAATATCAGACATATAAAGGTCAGCAAAGCCATGTAGATACTTGTCATGAACAGTTCCAATAAAAAGCACAGAGTGAATGCCTTTACTGTGTTTTTCCTTTTGCTCTCTTAGCTCTGTCATAGCCCTATTCTCTAAGAAATGCAATTTTAAAAGAAAAAGCAATGAAATAGGCTAGGTTTCAAAATATCAAAGCTGTTCTTCATTCAACAACCTCGATGAAATAAAATAGAAAAGCAGCACAAGATAACAAAAGAACAGCTGCCTTCTACACTATACAGAAATGGCCATACTAACTCAGACTAAAGGTCCCTCAAATGTGTTACCTTACCTTCCAGTAGTTTCCAACAGCAAGTATGTGGGGAAAAATAAAGATCATGTTGTGATACTTCCTCTGAAGACTTATCCATCATCTAGCCATGTATGATTTAAGGACTTCTTCACCAGGGTTGACATCTTTACACTTAATAACTATTAATAGTTTTTTGTTTTTTGTTTTTTGTTTTTTCTGCAAATTCACCCGGACTTTTTGAATATGTGTTTTTAATCAGCTATCCAATCTTACTACAAGGACTTCTGCAGCTTTTCACTGTATGTGGGAAAAATGTCTGCTTCCTTTGAATCAGGCATTATTTTATCTGGCAGATTTTAATTTCATGTCTCCACTAGTACTGGAAAAGGCAACAAACATCCGTTCTTTAGTTATTGTTCCTGTGCCACATGTGATTGCAGATCTCTCAGACATTTTTATTGTCTATTTGAACCTTTTCCAATCTAACTATATTTGGGGTGGGGGGAGGGGAGTGAAGATAAAGGATTTTTAGAGTCCCTCATTTGCATTACTTTATCTGGGCATCACTAGCCAGGAAGAAAAAGACGTTGCAAGAGGAATACATGATTACTGATTAATGCAGCCTGAAAGTACGCCTGCACTGAAGTGATAAGTCAAACACATAAATATGCAAGTCAGACACTGCAGAGGAAAAAAGGAAAAAGCTAAGAGAAGTTGCATCAGTACAGGCAGGAGAGCAACTAGCTAGCTAGCAAATGACTCTGTAGAAAACAACCTAGGGGTTCTGGTGGACAGTAAATTGACTAGCATCAACAGCTTAGCCTTGTGACGATGAGTTAACAAGGCCACAAGCAGTCAACTGAGGGAAGTGATAATTCCCCTCAGCTCAACCTTGGCGAAGCCATATGTGGAGCACTATGTCTGGTTTTTGGACACCTAGTAACAGAATTAAACTGAAGAGATCAGCTGAGAACGCCTAAGATGACTATAGGTCTGGAGTACATGACATACCAGGAGACGCTCAGGGAACCAGACTTTAAGTCTGGAGAAGACTAAAAGTCACAGCTCCAGTGTTACAGGCAGAAAGGAAAAACATTGTTCAAGCCCCTTGCAGAAGAAACAGTCTCCACTTACCTCTAACTGAAAAAAGTTATGGACCAGCACCACCACAGCCAGTACTGCCATAAGCAGGCAGAAGATTTGCAGTCTGAACGAGTCACGCCACATTGTCCACTCATGTCTTTCCCTCCCATGTTAGACGCTGCCATGATTTCCATTCACCGCAAACACGACTGTCATTGCGTCTCAGCAGTGCGCAAGTGAGTTCAGCTGACTTCCACTTCATTCCTGCAAGCGCATTTGCAAAAATTATATTAAGTGCTAAAAATATTGCCAGACGTACTTTTTAACACCAAAAACATGTAAATGGTGAAACTTCGCAGTGCAAAAAGGGCTACAATAGATGTGGTAATCAAAACAGATTTGTGGCAATCTGAGCAGTACTAACTCCGTTGAGCATATCAAGGCAAAACATTATAAAGCCAATCTCATCTGCATTTGACAGAGAAACATCAAAAGAGTGAGAGATTTCTTTCTGGCAACCACACTGTGACCATCCAGCCATTGTGAGCCCAAGACTTTTAGCAGAAACCTATGGTTTTAGGCACCCCCACATTTACCTGACTGGAGATCCCAAGAAGTTGTTATTAAGGACTGAGTTGTGAAGCAAGTCTGGATAAGCAAGATAAAAGGTATTTTCTCTAACTTCCTGCTGGGGAGAGAGAAGAAAATAGCTGTAACACCTAACAGTTCAAGAGAAGATATCTACCAGAGCTGGATACACTAAAATTGAATGAAAACTTCAGAAATCTTCTCTAACGTTAGACTATCCTCTCTTAATTTTTTAATCATCCCTATTGCATCCTGTACTCTTGTGCAGCTCTAATGGTAAATACAAAACCAAAATACTTCTAGAAGAATACAAGATTGATTTCACAAAATATAATAATACCCATGCTTTTATAAAACTTAACTTTCATGTAACATGTTTTCTTGATGTTAGGTGATAGGTGGTCTGTTACAGAACCACAGACTTAGCAACTGTTGATAAACCACTTTCACAGCTTAATGCTTCTTAAGTTTGAATCTTTTATCTTGCTCCTTTTTAAAAGTGACAATCTTAAGGTAGTCATTTTGCAAGCAAAATGAGTTCCATTCTTGCAGAAGGAAAAGCTCTGAACGTGGAAACACACAAGAGATTGCAAGGAGAGAGCAGTCTCTTTAAATCCAATATTCTCAGCACTCATGCAAACATCCACTGAGAGCAACAACATAATCAAATGATTAGATAAACTTCACGGAACTTTCTGCAAATAGTTTAACTGAAAAGCTATAGTATTTATTAAGACTATAAGAATAATGTTGCATAAATTTAAATTAAACGTAACAATATATTAAATAGCAAAATTAGCTAATTAAATCATTCACTAGATGAGCACAGAGTAAAAACCTGAAATATATTACCAGATAACCAGGACAGTCTCAAAAGAGACCATATATGAAATTGCTTTATGAAGATTATATGGATTATAACTGTAGTTGCTTTGCTGAGAATTACAGAGATTGCATCTCTGACTAATGAACAAGCATCAAAAGAGCAAGACACCCATTAAAATGAAAGTATCAAACTGACAAAATGCAACAAAAATGCAGATTTGTTGGAGCAATTCTGTGCTAATGTAAAGTATTAAGCTTGCATAAAATATCAACGAGGGTTTTAAACAGTAACTGATGATGAATACACTTAAATAAATTGAAATGCTAATTTAAGACCACATATGACCATTTGAGGAACAGAAGCAAACATAACACAGAAAAAGGTAATTTCAGATTTTGTTGCTGAGAATGCTCTTCAAATCACTGAAAAGCCAGACTAATAACTTTGGAAGTTATTAGTATATCATTTGATGCACCTGGAAAGGCCATATAGACTACTCTCACATATTTTTGTTACTCCATCTAAATATTGCCTGGATCAATCATAACTGCCAAACATCATAAATAGACTCATAGACTCATCTAAGTTGGAAAAGACCTTCAAGATCATCAAGTCCAACCATCACCTTGACAAGTCATCACTAATCCGTGTCCCTTAGTACCATATCCTTAATTCCCTTGAATACCTCCAGGGACGGGGACTCCACCACCTCCCTGGGCAGCCTGTTCCAACGCATGCCCACCCTCTCTGACCTTCCAGCCAGTTTTCCACCCAGCAAATTGTATACCTGTCCAAGCCACGAGCAATCAGTTTCTCCACGAGAATACTGTGGGAGACGGTAAAGCACTTTACTAAAATCCATGTAAGCACCATCCACAGCCTTTCCCTCATCTACTAAGCGGGCCACCTTGTCATAGAAGGTGATCAGGTTAGTGAGGCAAGGTTTGCCCTTCATAAACCCATGCTGACTGCTTCTGATCAGTCGAGTGTCCCAAATTTGCTGTGTGATGGCAGTCAAGGTGACCTGCTCCATGACCTTCCCTGGTACCAAGGTCAGACTGACAGACCCTGGATCTTCCTTCTTGCCCTTCTTGTAGAAGGAATCACATTTGCTAACCTCCAGTCAACTGGAATCTCCTCGGTCAGCCAGGACTGCTGGGAAATCATTGAAATTGTCTTGGAGAGCACTTACGCCAGTTCCTTCAGTACCCTTGGCCAAATCCCATCTGGCCCCATAGACTTATCGACATTCAAAACATGTAGGAGGTCACACAGTTTCCCATTACACTACAGGGCATCATCTCACTCCCCATCACCAACTCATAAGGCTGGGTATCTTGAGAACAGTTGGCCTTGCTAATAAAGACTGAGGTAGAAAAGGCATCAGGTACCTCAGCCTTATCCTCATCACTAGATTTCCCTTCATATCCAATGGACGAAGACTCTCCTTAAGCCTCCTTTCACTGCTGATATATTTATAAAAGCATTTTTTTATTGTCTTCTGCTACACTAGCCAAATTTAGTTCCAGCTGAGCTTTGGCTCTTCTAATTTTTTCCCTGCACAGCTTGACAACAGCTCTATAGCCCTGAGTTGCCTGCCCCTTCTTCCAGAGTTCATAAACTCTCTTTTTCTTCCCGAGCTCCAGAAGAAGCTCTCTGGTCAGCCAGGCTGCTCCACTTTGAGTGCATCGGGACAGCCTGCTCCAGGACCTTTAAGATTTCATTCTTTGAGAAAGTGCAGCATTCCCAGATTCTACCTATCAAAACCACTCCCAAAGGATTCTGTCAACCAGGTCTCTAAATAGGTCAAAGTCTGCCCAATGGAAATCCAAGGTAGCAGTTCTGCTCATCACCTTCATCAAGGATTAAAAACTCTTATCACTCTGTGATTGCTGTGCCCAAGGCACCCTCCAACCACCACACCATCCACAAGCCCTTCCCTGTTTGCAAATAACAGGTCAAGTGGGGCACCTTCCCTCAACGGCTCCCTCACCACCTGCATACAGAAGCTATTCTCCACACACTACGACAAGCTCTGTTTCCTCTTTGCTGTATTTCTGGCAGACACCTCGGAAGCTGAAGCCCCTCATGAGAACGAGGGCTAGTGATCATGAGACTCCTCCTAGTTGTTTGTAGAATTTTTTATCTACCTCTTCATCCTGGTTGGTCAGTCTACAAGACTCCCAACAGAATATCAGCCTTATGGGCCATTACCCTGACTCTTACCCAGAGAGGCTCATCCCTTTCATCACCATCACCCAGCTCCACACAGTCGAGGCATTCCCTAACATACAGGGCTACCCCACCTCCTCTCCTTCCCTGCTTCTCTCTCCTGAAGAGCCCATAACCATCTACTACAGCACTCCAGGCACGTGAGTCACCCTACCACATCACACTGAGGCCAGTCATATCATAGCTCTGAGACTTATCTAAGTCTTCCAGTTCCTCTTGAATATTTCCCACGTTGCGTGAATTTAGGTAGATGAATTTAAGTTGGGCTCCTAATTAAACCGCTTGGTTGGACAAAGTGGCTGGAATTCCTTTGTGCTGTTCTTCAGGTGCTCTTCTGCTGATCCCTTTCCTGGCTCTGGGCAACTATTTCTGGAATTGAACCAATCTGAGCTGGGTGGATTGCGGTTCCCCTCCCCTTGTAACTGTATTTTAAAGCTCTCCTTCACCAGCTTGCCAAGCCTGTAACTGAAGATGCTCTTCCCCTGCTCATACATGTTTAACGTATGAGAGAACAGAGCTGTCTTGCTGAGAAAAAATAGTTTTTGCTCAAAAAAAATCATATTTCTGTAAACGTCATATTTCCTAAAACAAGCAGTTACATGGTTTTAGAGCTTTTTTTAGTAAAGGCCCTAGCATACTTTCAGTTCCACCAGCCATGAATAATAGATCTAGTTCATGTTTTATATAATAGAAGTGCACAAGTATGACAAAAAGCCTTAAATTCTCATCCTATCCTTGGAGTGTTTTCTGGATCCATCCACCTAGGAGGCAGAAAATATCCTTGTAAACAACAAAGGGGAAAAAAAAAAAAAAAAGAAACAGCATATACAAATGCATATATATTTATATATACACATGCTGTATATATATATATATATAAACAGAGTTTTTTTTTTCAGTAAAGTCTCATATGTTGATGATGCAATTCCAGTGAGACAAAATAACATACAGTTAAGACTTGTTAACGGTAAAATTAATTTTCATTTTATGCAATAAACCATGGATTTTTTTAAGGTAAAAATAAATAAATAAATAAAGCTTCTCACTTCAGACTTATAATTTTGAATTTTCTGCTTTTCAAGTGCTACTCCCGTCAGCTTTGCTCCACTCCAAGTGACGGCAGGCATCACTTTGCGCAAGGTTAGCAGCAAACACAAGCCCAATGCCATTTTTATGCCCGGTTTTCAAGTTCTCTGATGCAGTTAGCGAATTGCCTTTGAAAATAAAGTCATTAAACGCTGTCAGCGCTGCATCCCAACACTTTTCTAAGCAAATAAGCTCAGCGTAGCACACACTAGCACGGCCGCTTCAAAGACCTGCAGCAAAGATCCCTAAGAAAAGCCTCTAATAGTGGCGATGGCCACGGAAGAGCACATCGGGAGGGATTTTGGAGCGGAGCCTTGCCTCAGCAGCAGCAGCAGCAGCAGCAGCGGGCAGAGGTCACCGCGCGGCACCCGCCGGAGCCGGGCAGCGCTGCAGCAGCTCCCGCAGCAGCTCCGGCAGGGGAAAACGCCGCACACCGGCACCGAGCCCGACCCCTGCGTGAAGCCCCCGACCCGGGGACAGGGGAAGCAAGCAAGCCCGCGGTGCTGCCGCCGGCAGCGCTGTCATTAAGCCGCATTGCCCCCCGGAGCCGAGCATCCCCCCGAGCATCCCCCTGAGCGTACCTTCCCCTGCGGCTCGCATCCCGGCTGCCCCGGCAGGAAGCACCTTCCGCCGCCCAGACAGAAACCCAGCACCGGCAGCCCTCCTCCTCTTCCTCCTCCTCCTCTTCCTCCTTCTCTTCTTCCTCCCTCCTCCTCTTCCTCCTCAGGCCGCCCGGCTTCCCCCCCGCCGGAGTTTCTCTTCCCCACGGCGGCCCCGCGGCCGCAGGCCCTCACCGGGCCATGAGGAAGGAGAACATGAGGAGGAGGAGGCGGCGGCGGCCCGTCCCCTGTCCCTGTCCCCTGTCCCCGTCCCCTGCCCCTCGGCCCGCCCCGCCGCCGCCCCTCCTTCCCCCGGCGCCCCCGACCCCATCCGCCGCTGCCATGGCGCCGCCGCCCGGCCCCGCCCGCCGCCAGAGGCCGCCCCCTGAGGGGCCCTGCGCTGCGGCGGGCGCTGCGACCGACAAGAGCGAGCCCCAGGGGAAACATGAGGGTGAAAAAGCACCAAGAGGGGCCTGAGAAGCGCCCCTGGTATTTTGGAGCCGCACCAGGCCCCTGCGGGTGGCTGGTGTGGAGCACTGCCTGCCAGCGCCTGTGTGGGGTGGCGTTACCAGCCCCGAGCCCCGAGCCCTGCGCAGGGACAGGGCTCTGGCAGGACAAATTTCAGCAGTGTCAGCCCTCGGTGTTAAGGAGAGAAATGGGAAAAATGAGCCACGGTGGCAGCAGGACTTCAGTGCTTGAGGGCATGCACGCAGCCAGAGTGGAGCCTAGCCCCAGTGTCACAGCCATGTGGCACTCTGGGGCTGGTAACAAAACCCCGACAAGTGGATTTGCCGTCACACATAATCGCTTTGTAAGTTTAGGGATAGCTTTTTCCAAAACATCCACATACTAGCTACTGCTTGCATGTGTACAGGTTAAAGGCACACCTATAAGTTTACTAAGGAATTGTTGGCTCACTTCTTCACAATTAAGTTGAAAACACGCAGCTGAAATACTGCCACAAGCATAATATTTGAGCTATTATAAACTTTAACTACTTGCTCTTGCATGCTGCCACATTAGCCATAGCTATTTGGAATGAGTTAAGGGACATGGCTGCTACTTTTCCTTTCCACACATTGCAGCAGTGATTATGTGGTAGAGATGGAAAACAAAGCCACAACAGACACCAACTTTTATTAGTACAATATGCTACCATTCAAGGATATGGAAACTTATCTTGCTGTAGAAACAAATGCTAAAAAATATCGTATCTTGAAAGATCCTTTGTATTTTTTTCCCTTTATATTATCTACCACATTTATAGCTGTCTCATTACCTGTTCACCTCTCTTTCCTGAGCCACACTGTGCTTCTAAATCTCCTACAGACTCCTCAGGTTAAAGTGAGGCCTGAGGCAAAACTATCTAATTAGTGCATTAAATGTTAGGCATGAGCCTCTCTCTGTAATATAACTGAAGTGATGTTAGGGGTGAGGGGATGGAAGATGAAACCACCACAACCATCTGGGCTCTTCTCAGAAGAAATAAATACTCCTGTGCTATTCTCTGCCTCATTTTACAGTTCACCATCCCTCAGGGACGAGGAGGGATCCCCACACCCACTTTATCCATAAATTCTTAGGTTGTTACTGTAATTAGCCTTGATGAAGGCCTAACAATAAATCAAATGTGCTTTTGTAATCTCTGAAGTGGTAAGTCCTTGTGCCTAACAGGCCATATATTGATCCCCGAACATCTGCCCCCATGCTCTTGGGACCTTGTAAAGGCTGTTTGCTTTTCAGTTATTTGAACATCAAGGGCTCTGGTAAAGGCTGCTCCACATGCAGCAGCTAGATTTCATTGGGCCCTGAAACCTACAGCTTCAGGAGCTGCCACTCCACTTTGCTTCACCTCACATCCCTCCTGGAAGGGTGTAGCATGTTGTGATGAGTACAGAAAAATCATGGAAAATAGTATTTGCTTGTTTCTTTCTCCCCCATTACGTGCAGAATGGTGAAGTTACGCTGGGCCCTTGACCCTACTGTCCTCCTCTCACCAATAATACACAGTATATTCAGTAATGTATCAGCAATGAGGAGAGGACAAGTGAATGAACTCTGTGTTGGAGAGCTCAGCACTACAAGATAGCTGTAGAGTGGATCCTGAAACAACGTGGGCTACAACAGCACACACATTGAACACATTGACCTTTAACTTCAGGCTGAAGGAGTTGTAGGAGCTAATGAGGGGAGGAAAGAGTTCAGGCCATAATGGTTCTCATCAGTTCCTGTTTCTCCTCAGGTCCCACTGCCTCTTCACACTTGGGCAGTAACCTCTTCAGCTCATTTTCCCTGCACTTCCCACAACAGAAATTCATGCTGCATGGTGTCAAGGCACTGTTGTATCAGCTGGAATTCTCTTGACAGGAAAGATTGACAGGAAAAGGCAACACAAAGACTGCTGAACTGCATTCAAGCAGCACAATGCTACCAGAATGGCCCTGGCTGCTAGATTGTTGCTCCTCACAACCCTATATTGTATGAGAATTGTTTAGGTTTCTGTAATGGTTAATTTTTTGTAATGAAAGCAATAAAACTTTCAGTCCAGCCAATGAACAATTTCAACATAATGCTGGATTTTACATTTTCCAGGTCATCCTTCATGATCCAGGCTTCCCACTTTTCACAAATTAGAGTGTTGTGCAAGTCAAAGGCTATGACTGGTTTCATTAGGACATCCTGTACACAATTTTATGCCATTTCGTCCCTTGGTCAATGTCATCTTGTAAAGATCAGAAAAAAGCAGGCAATATGTGCAGTACCATACTTTGAAAGCAATGATGTGCTGATGCAAGCCATGCTTGGACAAAGTGATTTGCAACCTTAGAGTAGAGGAAAAAAAGGAGCTTTTAAACCATAACATCTAAGCGAAGGGGAAAAATACCCCACCTTGGACATACTGTTATATAAAATTAACAGTTTTTAAAGCCACACTGTCATACACACACACCAAAAAAAAAAGCCTGTGTGAGGCATGTCAGGTGATATAATTCAAAGAAACTATTCCTATTTGATCATAACTTTGTCTACCCACTAGATATACATTATTTATCCCTTTAATTTTCAGCTCTAGCTGAAAATTTGAATGTTCTCACTGATATGAATCTAAAAACCAGAGTTTTTAGAGTGACCTTCAGCCTAAGCTCCTAAAGCGTTATGGATATTGCCCTACTACACACAGTATTTAGATTCCATAGTATGGCTTTAAGGCTTAACCCTACTCCATGAGAAAATATCGCTGCTCTCTTATTAAGGATTGAAATTAAGTCACCTCAGCTATGCCCATTTCTATCTTTCAAATATCTTCACAAAAGAACAAGAAGAGTCTTGCTTAAAACCCTCAGCTAATTTCTTCAGTGTAATGAAGTGGAAATGTGTACTAAAAACACCTGCTAATCTCTATGCTTGAAATGAGAGTTAAGCAAAGTTATTTTCAGATTTTACCACCGGGGTGATTGTTCTGCAGGAAAACATGACTTGGCTTCATGTCTGAGCTCTTGGACTGAACTGTTTTCTACTGAAGCCTGAAAGACAGTTAGGCAGTCTTCATTGCATTTAAGTAAAGAGCAGGCATCCATCCAAACAAAATTAGCATGAAAGGGAACAAGATACTTTGCAATTGTCTCTCTCTCAATAAGCTTATAGCCTTAATTCTCTTTCTAGAACACTCTGCACAGAATACTGCCACATCTTTTAATTCAAAGACAGTAGGAATTTTAACATGAAAGAGAAATAAAGGACTGCAAGTAATGAATCCCAATTTCTGTGACATCTACTAGCAAATTGGGTATAAATTCAAAACACCCTACCTCAACGCTCACTGTTTTCAACACATTGGGCCACTACACGCCTCAGCTGTACCCAGTCACAAGTGCCAATGCTTACCTTGTCACCATGACTTTGTATTTCTGAACAGTCTGCAAAAGAGGCCTCCAATTGTAACACGACTAGTAGATGTATGAGTCAGGATAAAGTACGAATTAACATTTTCAGTAAACATACAAATAATTTATTTAAGTCAAAACTCATAGGTACAAACAAAATATATAAGAAACAAAGAGTTCAGAAATTTAAACACTTGTAGAAAACATTAACTGTACCAATTTAACTACCCACTGGTCTTCACAGAAAATGGTGAGAAGCAGAAACACAAATCAATGCCTAATTGTTCTTTTCTTTTTCTTTTCTTTTTTTTTTTTTTTTTTTTTTTTCCCAGATTCTAGTTTAGAGGTAGAGTACTACTGGTGAAAGACTCAACAAAACTTAGTTCAGGAGAATTATGCTACAACTGAATTTGGCCCATCTACTTATAATTGTAATGAAACCATAAAAGAAGTTTCTTATTTTGAGCTCCTAATTCATACAATAAAATTTGGTGTGGCACTTTCCAAGAGATAAAGCACCTTTCTTGATGAATACTGTTTTATGGTTTTCCATAACCATCAAAGATCTTGTGCTTTTTTTTCCATTACTGAAACAATGAAAGCATTTTAAAAATAGGCAGAAAAGGTCCTGACTTTTTGGCAGGCATATAGAAAGCAAACATTTTTTTTCCCCTCCAGTAACTTATTCTAGTAAGCCAAACTGGGAAAAACAAGATCCTGTAGCTACAAAAGGAGACTTTCTGAGAGACTTCAAGAACACTTGATGTTTGTTTATTTGGGTGGCACAGTCCTCAAAATAAAAAGAAGAAAGTTAATAAAACAAGGGAAAATAAAGTGTCTCTTACACTAGCTTAAGGTAGGGGGAACTGACCAATTTAACATTTTAGTGAGTGACCAGTTTAACTCGCCATTCAGCGAGTCCCCACTAAATGCTACAATTCTATCCTCTCAGGAAAATGTATGTGTGAGAGATGCACTATAGCTTCAAATCCGGTAAAAAGTACCCAAGTAGTCTCAAAGGAATGTATCTACTACTTTTGTTCAAACAACCTGTTACAAGTAGAGACAAAACTTGGAATTCTTCAGACAATGTTTACAAATTCATAAAAAAAAAAACATTTGCAAGTTCAATAACATACAACATTATTCGGGGGAAAAAAATCATATATACAGACAGACTGGCTGCTAAGTGCATTATTTAAATTGCCACATGCAAGTAGTAGAGTCTGTGGTTGTTGTTTAAGGAACTTAAACATAAACAAACTGTTAGACTTCCACAATTTAGTTTAGCAAAGACTTTCTCAAGTATTTGCTTTAAGATAGTTGTGTTCTAGAAGCAACAACATCAGATTTGGAATCTTAATTGCTTCTTGCTTTGTGGCATAAGAACACTTCTGAAGATGTAAATATGATAAATCCCGATTTAGACAGCCAGTTCACAAGCACTCAAGTTAAGTAAGACCCTGCTTCTTTGAAGTAAACAAAAGCAGAATCAGGCCAACATTCAGAACCTTCTGAATATCCCATCCTTGCAACACATGCTTATGTTGTTTACAAAATAGCACCACACAGGAATAGTCATCACAATAAAATGTTAGTCACTGCATTCATTCAGCAGCTAAATGTTAAATGAGAAGTATGAAGAACAGAGCTGTGACCATTAGAGCACATTTCATGGAAGAAGGCAGAAACAGAAGTTTACCTACTTTCATTAACGAAGCATCGCCTTGTGTTTTTCATCTGAGAAGTTATTTAAACACACAAAGAAATCAATACAATCCAAATACCTTAAACACAAATTTGAAATACAAAATGTGAGCATGCCTGCTTCATTAATATTCTTCATTAATGTTCTACTTTTCAAACTACCATCTAAACAGTATCTATCAAATATTACATACAGTAGAAAAATTGCATTCTTCATTACATGGAAGATTGAAATATCTGTAAGCTATAAACATACTTGGTAGAAACCTGAAATTACAATCGTAAGAGAGTTGATGTTACCATCAATAAAGATTCAACCTGAAGTCAAATATAAATGCACTTCCAGCTTCCTCCTTGTGTCCACCTTCAAGAGAGAAAAGAGTCATGTCTGCCACAGACTAACAGAGAGGTTTGTATGTGCCAACTACCTCATTAGGGACAAAAATCAGTTGGGTCAGTTTATCATTCTGAACAGTCAGTCTGAGCTACGTTTAGCCAATCTTTACAAAGCAAATTAATGAAGCACTTAAACCGTACTCACGGCAGAGCAGACATTGCCTGACAAGTAACCATTACTAATCTCTTCCATCAGCACTGGAGGGTCAGTCAGTCCACGGCAGACACAAGCTTTCCTTCTACAAAGTACATTCTTCTGTTGAACATGAAGCCTTGCAAAAGCAAAATGCTGAAAGACATACAATATTAATACAGGAAAATTTCTGGCAGGGATTTTCATATACCAGGTCTTCTGATTCTTTTATCAAATCTCCATCATGTCCAAAGGGAACTGTACACTGCTATCCATGGAAAAATACTACATGCTTAAATGAAGGTAACTTACACACACAAACAAGAGTAAATGTAAACTATGCATTAAACTACTACATTTCTATATACTGATTCTTTGAGAGAACAAAATGGATTTAAAAAAGCCATTTTTAAGTACACATCAAATTTGATTACTTTTTTTTCCACTGAATCCCTTGTAATGTCTTTCCCTGTATGTATTGTAATGGCCAGGATGAAAATATTTTAGGCATGTAGAAATTACTTTTAACTCTATAAATACTAATCTAAAACTTCTTTCTTTGATTCATGTACATTTAGGCAACTGATCTTATACATAAGAAATTTACTTATCAGTACAAGTTGTTGATATTTCAAAGCTTCCTCAAGAGTAAGACAAATCTGATTATATGTTGGTACACATTTTGCTGTCTCTTCAAAAAGCTGATTTTGGCTATAGAGGTTACAAGTTAAAAAAAAGGCAACAGCTGACCTAAGCATTAGTTAAAATCAATCTTCTTGCATTTATAAGCCCTAATAATAGAGAGAACATGTCAAGAAATTCTAGGGTTTCCATAAAACGTTAGTTTCACCAAGTTTGCATTCTTTAACACTTGCAAAATTGAAGTTGTTCCGCCTCTAATGCTACAGAGAAAGTGACACTAATACAAAGTAGCAGAATATTTATGGTCCATCAGTATCTTCAGTAAGTGAAACATTTCCATCCAACAGTGCTCTAGCTTCTCCCAGCTCTTGCATATGCTAATCCAGCACCCTGCCACAAAAGGGAGCTTGTTCTTTATGCCTAGCCACTGCCTTCAGAACCTACAATTCAAAACTTGCTTCACAGACAGAAATAATTTCTAAAAAAAAAGTTATGAGATCTTTAAAGGCTCGTATGGCATCTTTGTAACAGACTGATGGTCAAGGAGCCAAATCCTATGAAATGCAGAGATCTCCAAGCATGGGAGATGCAAATGCATTTTGAGAACCTTCCAAGGACAAGGTTATGGCCAGCAGCCTACACATTACTTTGCACAGCTAATTAAATGCTGTGATACATTCACGCGCCTATAGTGCTTTCAATAGCGAAGCATGTATGTCCTAAGACCTAGTTATGAATATGGTCATGCCACTAATACACTGTTAACTAGATCAAGTTAGAAAAACAGCAATTTAAGAATATACCACTTTTTTTTTTTTTTAATGCTGTTACGTATCCAATGAAGTCAATTGTCAGCCAGACTGCAATGACAACTCTCTTGAGAAGTCAGTGCCCTAGAACTTCTGGGAAATAAGAAAAAAAAAAAAAAAAAAAAAACACACAAAGATGATGGCTACTCTATATGCAGAGGCAAGCTTTATTCTTCCAAGGTGAACTGCACCACCGGGCCGATGGCTGGTAGAACTCCAATACACCACTTATGTTCTAAATAAAGGCTATTTTGAGGCCTCAAGTGGATACTGGCCTCACGCCAAACTCCTGAGTAGGGGTAAACTTCAGCTCAGAACCTAAAATAGACAAGCGATCAAAGCTTTTACAAAAATTAAATTATGATACCGTAACATGGCCAGAAGAGTCACTTTAGAACAGCGCTAGTTGATTTCAAGGACACAGTAGCACCAGAAGTTCATCTGTGGATTCAAAGTGTTGTTATATGCAAACGTGTTTGTATCTGTACTTGTACGATTGGCACGATCGATCTCAAATTAACACCAGCAAATTGTTGAAACACTTGATTTTTCTTGCATAATGATTTTTCTTACACAGTATTAGCAAACCTAACATACCCCTAGAAGTCATGTCAATTTTTATTTTACTAGCATCCATTACAAATTGCTTGGCAGAGGAAATTTCCTTTTACGCTTTTGCTGTATACTGAGAAGCCTGATCTTTTCCATTAAAAAAAAAAAAAAAATTAAACGGGCTTGGGCAAAATACAAGTCCTATTGCTTGCAGAAAAACAAAGCAAAACAAACAAGAACAAAAACACCAAGAGAACTCAAAGAGTAGTTTTAAATCATGACATTTGCTTTTAATATTTACACCTGTAGGTAGGAGCTGTGATCAAATACATGTCTAGAAAGCCATGCAGATTTGAATCCCAAAATGACATTAGCAGCCTCGTGGAGGCAAAACATGTCATCGAGTCAGCTGCTGTAAACCAGCAGTATAATCTTGGAAACTATGTTCCCAGATACATGCCCTTTTGAAACACTTATTTAGTAAAAGGCTGCTACTGGTTCCACTTTGCATCTTACCTGAGAAAGAACAGGGAAATTCAACCTCAGGGAAAACAAAGGCCAAAGTTTGTCTGAAGTTTCCTAAGGTCTGACTCCTCTAAGTCCTTGTTTCAGAATCCATGTAACTGATCAGATTCCAAGCCAGGAACTTCAAGTAAAAGATAAAAAGAAGTCACTGCCTTGGACACTGGTTTCATGGAATGAATATTTGAAACCCTGACTAAATTATTCTCGTTAAAGTCAAACAACTGCTTTCACCTTTCTCATCAGATTTAATCCACAAATGCACACACAGTGTTAACTGTTTGTTTCCATGCTGTTTCTTTCTTTTTGTGAAGTAAGGACTTGGTCCTGTTTTCTAGAAAAATCAAAATCAAAAGACTTACTAACACATTCACTGTAGTGAATTCACAGTAAACTCTCCCCTCTGCTCCCCAGTCTTCAGAATTAGTTTCAAGGAAGCAAGTTACTACGATATCAGTTATGTGGTTGAAAATAAAGTGCATGATGATAGTCACTGAGAACTTTGGTGATTTCATGTTAGCACAGTTCACATCAGTCCTCAGCAACATTAATAACATGCCATTAAAATATTGTTAACATGAGTCCAAAAAAAAAAAAAAAAAAGAAAACAAACCTAAGCACACATGAAAAATAAATTTTGTATAAATGAAAAAAAAAAAAAGAAAAAGAAAAAGGAAACTGAAATCAAATCCCTAGCCCGCCCTTAGTGTAACTGATCCTACTATACAGCTATCCCAACATGCAGCATCTGAAATGAAGAATCACAGTCTGTTTGCTTCCCTTCACCTATTCCTGAATTCAGCTTGCAGCTTTCTGGTGTCTGACTCATTTCACTTCGTGCCGGTGAAGATGTACTTTGAGGGAGATCTACAGAGAGCATGTCAGATGAAGAATCTTGGCTCTCTGCTGAAACAGCAATTTGTGGCCAGCTACCCTCTGTTTCATCATTGCAATTTGTCCCTTCATCTGACTCTTCCAGCTGCTGAACAGATTTCAAATACTGTTGTAGGAGTCTGTTGTCATGCTCGTTATTAGAGCTCTCTCTACTTTGTCCACATTCCCCATGGCCCTCCTCTACATCTGAAGAATATTCTGAATTACTATTGCCACATCGTTTGACAGTTTCCACCGAAAGAGAACCCTCAGTTCCTTCTGTCAAACTCTTTTCAGAGCTACACAAGTCACCAGTGTGAGTTTGATCAGCCATAGAAGAATGAAAACCAGAATCCGGGAACTGTAACCAAGACTTTTCCTGAAGAACATCACTAGCTGGAACTAACCAAGCAGAACTAACATCTGGTGGGGTTTCTTGCTCAAGGGTGGATGCTCGAACAGATGGTTCAGGTGGACAGGAATTACTGGCTGGAGGGATCCCAGGTTGCCAAGCGGCACCTGCATTTTGTGTAACAGTAAGCTGCCATTGTTGAAGGGATTTAACCTGTTAAGTATAAAGAGAGTTTTGTTATAAAATGTAATTTAAAAAGTACTTTGGTCTCTAGAGTACTTCTCACAATCTGCAACAAAATATTTGTATAAAACTTAAGGTCAAGTGAACTGACCAACATGTCACTATATTTTTGGGACAAAATATTCTTCCCGCTGTTAATAGCTTTTAAACTAGACACCCAATACAACAGAGCACACACGTAATTCTTTCACATAAAGAATTCATTTTCCTGAATAAAAAGGAATCTGCTCTAAAAAGAGGAGAGGGAACCTTTAGGAAATAACCCATTCTTAAGAAAACAGTCAGTTTTTTAAGACCGGCTTATTAAGAGATGTATTAATAACTCACCTACTTTAGAAATTAGTTGCTCAGAAGTGACACAGCTTGACGCTGTTTTATTTGCCCTGAGCATCTAGCAGTCACATCATTCTTCAAGTCCACAATGCTTAGTTTTCTTTCCATTTTCTCCTTCTCATACCAAGCTGTATTTTAGCATTTATTTACACAGCCAGTTTATTGTGTTGTGTTAAAACTTCTGAATATTACTTATCCCCAGAACACTAGTATAGCCAAAAACACGTCAACAAGATTCTCATAAGCCATAACTGGGAGAATGAACTATATTCACTGTCTCTTTGGGATCTCCAGTATGAAATAATACCTTCTCAATCCTCGTGTAAGCAGAAAAATAAGAAGATTGAAGTTATTTACCTGGTTCCAAAGAAATCTGACAGCTTCTTCCTGTACAAGCCTTTGAATCTTATCTTCCTCTCTTTCTTTTCTAAGCCTGCAAGAACATACATCCAAAGTTATCTAGATTAAATAACATTCAGTAAACAAGATCAACAAGAATGCACAGAAATGCCTGGTTATAAGACTGAATTGTTGAAAGATACATAGCCCAACATTAAAGACGTTATTGCAGTCTGCCTTGTCATCAATATCCAGTTGCCGAATTTCCAGCACACATTTCTTTTTCAAAGTTACATTAAGATTTTTCCTCCCTTTTGCTGTAGCGTATTTATTGACTTACTAATACTTTAGGAGTATTATTTATATAAAATTTATATCTTACATATTTAAAAACTTTGGCAATGATCTCCTCAAAACATGGATCCGTATCATCAAAAAAAAATCAATCACATTTATAATCATATCACACAAGACAGAGGGAGAATCCTTCCAGCCATCGACAGAGAAATGACTCTATACGGACGCTTAACAAAGAAACTTCGTAATTGGCATAAGACAAGTCAAAAAACCATTCTTTACCATTGCTATTTTGATTGTGCAGCAAAACATGCAAGTCCGAGCAATAAAGGAGTTAAAAAAGTTGATTCTAACCCAACCCATTCATAGAGAGCACTCTGAGAGGACGAAAAGCTATGTGCATAACCATGTACATCTTACAGGAAATGTTCCTTAACTGTCGTCATTGTTTTATGTTACTAGTGCTAGGTTCTACTGTGAATAGTTAGACCCATTTATAACTCTTCTGAAATATCCTGGGGCAACATTTATATTCATTCAGATATGAACACCGACAGCATGATCGCAACTTACGTTTGTATTTCATTTGTTAAGCAAATGATGTGCTCTTGCATTCTGCTTAGGCGAATTTCATATCGCACTTCCTTGGCTCGGGGATGAAAGTTCCTTGTGTAAAATCCCCTCCAGCAGGCTTGAAGCTTGGTAGCTGCTTTAGTCATTCTTTGCAGTTCAGCTGCACCTTCATCGACAGCAGGTGAAGAACCTGATTTTTCTCCTGCCGTCTGGTCAGGACAGGGAGTTGTAAATCCTGATTCAACACCTACTGAGGTGCTGGGCTGACCGTGCAGAACTTGGTCTTCAGAGGATGCTGAAGAGATGCTAGCGTCAGCCTGGTTAGCTCTTACTGGATCAGAAGATGGTACCTGCACATTCTCTATTATATTCTCTTCAGTTTCCACACTTCCCACCACTTTGTTAGAGTGCTCTCTTGCAACCCATGAAGTTTTTTTGTCCTTGTTAGCTGTTTCTTCTCTATTAACACCTTTCACAAATTCAGTAAGTGTACTACCATCATCTTCTAGGCCCAAACTGATCCCATGTAACTTCAGGTCTGAAGTAGGAGACACTGGAGACAATCCTGAAGCAACTGGCATGAAAGTAGACTCTGACGATAACAGGCTGCTGTTGAGTTTGTCTTCATCAGTCTGTATATCTTCAAGGTATAGTTCCTTGTGACAATCTCTTTCAAGAAGAAAGGTGTTCTTCACTGCATAGGAATGATCATCATTCACACTTGGTCCAACCCAACAATTCTTCTGGACGACACGTTCTAGATAGGTAGAAAGACATATTCAGAAGTCATAGTACTTCAGTAGCAGTTTATTTTATAGGGATTTACATTTTATTTTAGATAGTTAGAAACTGGGTGTGTAAGATCCCAAATGCTAATCATGACAAGCATTACTTCTACATAACAATAATGATAGTAGCTATTCATCTCAGCAACATCTATGAACCTCGCAAATAATCAGTAGAGTGAACTGCACAGACTGCCTTCCCATGGAGCAGTTACTCTTTGATCAGATGGAACAGCCAAAGTAATAACATTTTCATTTACTGGACTGTTTTTTTTTTTTGTTTGTTTGTTTGTTTTTTTACCTAGCCATCTTACTAGCATTTCAAGACATGAATAACCACAGAATGTATTTTTAGAGAACAACTTACAGCTTCAGTTGAAAATCTCCAAAAAATAATAGAATAAACTAATAGCAGGGCCTCGTTTCAAAATTCTCTCCAGAAAGCTATCTGCGGTCAAAAAACATTTGTTTCTACCGGTTAGATCACAGGTGCAGATTTACATCTTACCACTTTCAAGAACTATCTGTGGTGGCTGTGCTGGACTGCTCTGTTCGTGAGTAACTGGTTGTGTCTTGTTGGGAGTGGGAGATGTAGGTGGTCCTTCATTTTGGTTTTGATTCATCAGCTGCCTCTGGTGGAGCCTAAACACAGAGTTCCAACAGATCTTATGTTTCTTTTTAACTTTCTTTGATACAGAAGGCATCTAAAAAGCTATCAACTACTTGAAAGGAAACAAGCAATCAAACCATTCTAAAACAAGAGGCTAGTTATATGGGCTCCTACACCTACTAGACATCAATAGGACTACTCACAAAGCCAGGGTTTGCACAGGCTGCTTCTGTTCCCCTTCCTTCTCCCTCTTTGTTACTTACAACAAACAAACAAAAAACAGCATGCAATTCTGACTATCAACTGAAAAAAAAAACACCAAGTATCTCTACACACAAGCAAGGTATGCAGATACTTTAAGTGTCTGCTGCAGGACAGGCTATGTTTGTACGTGCAAAGAGTTTGAGGAATAGAGGGGGTCATTTTTTTATGTTTGAAAATGACTAAGGCAAGTAGAGGGTACCCCTGTACCCGAATACAAAAATCAAGTAACAGTGTTGCCACAAACATATCATCATCCTTTACAATCTGAGAAAACACAAACGCAATTTCAGTGCAGCTAAATTCAAAGACCATGAGGTAGACATCAGAAAGTCAACTGGCGTTAAAAATTATGCACGTATATATTTCTCCTCTAAAATGGCCCCTATGTGTCTGCAGTTTCCTCCTGAAGATCAATCTATACTGACAAAGCAATTCCTTCCAGATGCTCCCACGTTTCCAGCCCTTTTGGATGAAATAACACAGTTCTCCTTATACAGCTTTCTATCCATACTATATGACTTATTTAGCTTGCTCCACTGAGTCTTCCACTCTAATCTTTTAGCAAAAAAAATTGTCAGTAGTGGTCCTGGCAAACAGTGATGCCTGTGTTCTTAAGTATTCTGGGTTTTAATTCCAATTAATTCACCTTCTCACAGGAAGAAAGTGCATGACTGTAACTCTCCACATCTACTTGCACAGTCCCTAGCAAAATAAGTTCCTGCTTGCAGAACCAGCAGGACCTATTGTGGCCTCTGATGACAGAGCCAAGGTTCCAGATAAAAAAGCTGTCAAGAGCATCATCAGGAACACTGCCCCTCAAAAGACAACCTTAAAAGAACACACTAATAATAAAAAGAGGAGGCTAGTTCACCCATGTACTACAATAGTCTTTATTTACAATTAGAACAACAGTCAAATCTGCTCCTTTTTGAGGATTTACTCACAGTCTCTGCAACAAACATCTGAGTAGGTAGCCTATTTTAAACACAGTCCTAACACAAACCACTTTCAAGACTGCTTCTAGGGCACCCAGCAAACAGGAAAACACTCCTGATGCTGTCTTGCTCCTCATCCTGTACCTCTGCCACTCTTCCATCTCCTGCCCTAACTGTTGCTTTGGAACACTTGAAAGGAAATGCTATTGTATCTAACGTAATGAGACATACAATTGTGTTCTCAATTGCATTTTGTAGCCGAAAAACAAGAAGTTCTCACCTTTGCTTACTTAGTATTTTTTCCAGTTTGGCATCTTCTTCAGTCTGGAGACCATATGTAGATATAAGAGGGCAAACAGTAGCCAAGTACTGGACTAACTGGACATGCTGCCCAGGTCGGTACGATCTTCCTTTACCTTGACTGTAGAGCCATTCTGCTTTTAAACTGTTAGGAAGGGAGGAAGATGGTTACAATTAATGTACAGCACAGAACCCCTGACGTGTCCTGGAGTACTGTTCTTCTACAAGCTAATCCACAAACCTAACCAAGACTTGGAACATGAGCAGTGCTGGAGGAACTGGGATTTTCGTTACCAGAATAACGAGTGAAGTACTCCTCACATAAACATTGATGAAATGAAAAAGTCTCTGACAAGCACTGTGCATTCTATTTTATCTGTGTACTCTTTACGTAGTTTGGTTTTATAACCAAAATTCAATTTTTTGAATTTATCAGCAACTTTAACAGAAAAAGGAAAGATCCCACAAATGCACAGAATAGCCACAGAGAGCAAATCTTGCTGAGGGTCTCCAGCTGCCATCTGTTTCTCAGTTAAACTGATGGTCTTCAATCTGAGAACTCAATATAATATATCGATATAAAATAATACAGAAAACCCCATCAATAATGAAAAAAAATTAAAATTGCTACAGGCAGCTCTTCAGGAACTTCGTAATATTCATAATATGCACTGAAACAAACAGGAGTGGTTTCCCTCTGACCAAAAAGGCAGCTTTTTATTTTACTAACTTGGGAATAAGATAGTAATATCTTGGACTGTCTTAATGTATTGAACTGGAACATGTTATACTTGATGATGGAGATATTTTCAGGGAATATTTATATGGCTGGACTATTCTGATATCAAGAACTTCAAGAAAACATCTCCACTGTCATACAGACATCAGTGATATAATGACTGCAGTGATACAGTTAAAAAAAAAAAAAAAGTGAGTAATATTATATTTAATTAATTGACAAAAAAAATATATACAAATCAGACCCTTTATAAAAGGGCATGCCTGAGCTTCTCCCAAGATAACGGCTTCAATATTTGCCAATTGTCTCATTCTACAAAATCAAAGCCTGTAAACCTGAGAGGAATAACAGACATCACCAATGAATTGCTACCACAATTTTGCTTTTTAGAAGTACTAATGTGAGTGAAGTAAGGAAACCAAACCTTAACTTTATAATTCTATTTAATTGAACGTGTGATTTTATATAGCAACACTAGTGTAACCAAAACCAAAAAAAAAGAAAAAAGTGTTAATTGGCTGGGGTCTCATATGGCCATTAGCTAGACAATTTCAGATCATTAGCACTTTCCTATTTTTTATTATGTAAAAATTGAACTTCAGCTTACAAAAATCTTGATTTGATAATTTTAGAGATTTAATAACATGATGTTACCTTTCCTTCTGAGAAATTACATATCCATCAAGAACTTTAAGGTTCAGACACCAGCTGACAATATACGGCCTGTAGTCAAAGCCAGGGATAGATGGTGTGGCCATCACACAAGGATTGTTCATTATTGACAACTGTTCCAGTTGAGAAAGAGAAGCCAGGAAAGAAACCTGGAGAAAAGAAGATACTTGTCAACTAGAGAGAACCAACTGATTACAAGATGTACCACATTTGCCTAGTTACAGCTATACATCTTGCTCAAAACATCATTACAATTACACTGAAAAATCACATTTTCTTGTTAAACGTGAACATCTTTAAAAGGACCTTCCATCAACACCTGTCCTTTTCCTATTAACTTTCCTGTAAGTAGTATAGCCCTTGGGAAGCATTAGCTCCTCTTAAAATCTGGGAATTGGGCTTTACGTATAAAAAAGGTATAGTATTCCAGCTTACTGCAGCAGGTATAGAGATGTCAACAAATCAACAGCAAGCTGAAGAGCTGAGAAACACTGTCCTATTTTGAAGAAGAGAGCAATGCATTACCAAATAAGATTTTTCTTCTCATGTGGAAGACTAACTGACATGTTTTTTTTCCTTATATAAGGAAACAAAAACACCACGCACACAAAAAAAAAAAAAAAAACAATAAAAATAACCCAATAAAGATAAAAACCACAGTCCGGATATTCATTTCTCTTCCAAGGTGTTTGAATAAGAGATAAAAAGACCATAATCTAAACAGAGCAGCTGAGCAGCTGCAGAAGCCATCTGCAACACTTTATCAGCTCAGTTTTCAACCTTCAGACAATCATGGCAAGCTCTTTGAGAATTTTCTCCTCAAAGTTTAGACATTCTGACATCCCTGATTGATATATGTAAAAAGGCAAAATTTATTTAAAAAACTAATTTAATAAAGTTAAATTACCCAACTTGTGCAGCTAGAGCAAGCGTAGTTACTACACAAAGTATTAAAGGTTCCTATCTTCTTCAAAATAATCTACGCTGAGAGTCCATTTCACTTATATCCTCAAAAGAATTATCCAGCTATTTCCTACCACTCTGCTTGAATACAAGGTGGTATCTTCTACATCTTACCTCATTTAAATCTCTGATTTCATTTTCTGCCAAAGAAAAAACAGTCAGATTCTGAGGTAGGCAAACAGGGGCAGTACGAAGCGAAGTTATAATATTTCCATGTAGCAACAAGGTCTATAGAGTAAAAATATGGTATTAAAATGCATGCTTGATCAAAAAAAAACCAAAAAACTTTTCCTCCAGATAATACGTTCACAATACACACTGAACAAAAGATAATAAAGATAATAAAGGCTGTCTGGCATCTTCAAAATCGTTTTTGCTTATCCCAGTGAGGGCAATTTTGTTTTTATATTTAGAGCAAAATGTCCTCATGAAACGCAGAAATTAAGTATATAGCCATGGATACAAAAAGTGTAGCTTAAAATATTTTCTTCTATGCAGTGTACATGATGAAAGAGTTAATACTATGTTTTGTCTTGATCCACATCACAGGACAAGAGAACTGAGTGCTGTAGAAAAGATCTTACCATGTTATCTTAATCAAAATCATTAGAGTAATTACAGAAGCACTACATCGGTTTCTGCAGCTTGAAAACAACAAGAACTTAACATTCTTCCTTCTAGAAGTTACAGTAATTAAATTGTTTTAAGAGCTAGCGTGTTTGAATAAGAAATGCTTTTAAAAGGCAAAAGTTTTCAAAGCAGAGTTCTTTACACAAAGAATTTAAGAAGAACAGAGATAAAACAACTACCTTTAGAGACAGAAGCTTGGAGAGATCTCCCAATTGAGATATGTTGTTGTCTGACAAATCAAGATGCTGAAGAGACACACAGGAATTGATTTGTTCAATGGCCTACAAAAATAACAGGATTATATACTATAATTATATATTTTATATATAATTATAGATTATAAATAACAGTTATATATTATAAAAAATAACATATTTTTTTTTACCAGTTGAATTTTAAAGATTTTTTTTTCCTATTTTGGGGGCTACCTACCAATTCTCATTAAATTTCAATTTCAAACCATCTATTTATTTTTATCCACTTGCCAATTCTTGTCCAGAAGTTGTCTTCTTCCATAGACCAGGGTACACAAAGCTTCAACATTTGTTCGCATTAAAACCAGAAGCAGAAATGAACATTTCTTTGCAGTGAAATGAAACGTTTTAAGGATTGCCTTTTCAGTGTTTCCCAAATTTCTACTATATTACATTCTGGAAAACGTATAAAAGGCTGTGTACTTTACCTTAAGGTTATTTCCTGACAGGTTTAGCCATTCCAGATGCACCAACTCCTTCAGCCCTTCCACGTACCCAATGCTATTGTGAGGCAAGTTTAGCACCCGGAGCTTTGTCAGTTTTGCTACACCCATCATTCGTACCAAACGGTTGTTGGCTACAGACAGCTGCAGATTGACACAAATAAAATAAACACTTAATAACTATTAAAGTGCACAGACAGAATAGGCTTTTATTTTTAGTGCTTAAAAATCCAATCCAATGGGAGCTACTCTAATGTATATATTCAAATTTCAAGCAAATAATACAGACAAGAAACTACAAGAGACAGGCAACAAATTACTGATCAAATGAAGTAGTCCTCCCAACTCTGCAAACTTAGATGAAATCTTACTCCTAACAACAGCTAATAAAAAGCGGAGAATAAATAAGGAGACATCTCATATGAAAATAAGCTTTTAAAATCAGAATTGCTAAATCGTTGTATAAACTGTTGTAATGTTCCCGGTATAAAATCATACTGTCACCGTAGCAAAGGGCAAAATATATTTCACTGTTCTCAAAAAAAGTGCTGTGCTAACAGGACTGTAAATCACAAACTTTTAAAAGGATAAATCCAGATTAAAAATACCCATTAACAACACAGCCATAAAGTTGCAGACTGGTGAGGGTTTACTGCAGCAATAACACCCACATCTCCAGTGTCAGTTTAGCTTGGCTGTAGAAGCTGTTTAGGTGACTTCAAGCCTATTTGGAGGCACTTTTAGTGCTGGTTAACATGGACTTGTACAGCCTTGTCCCAGGGGGATTAACACACTGATTTTTGCAAGCATGCTTACCACTGTTACCACTAATACCCCCAGGAACCTAAAAGGAATGTTTCAAAATTGAGGATATTACAGTTTGGGATAAGCTCTAGCAACATCAGGGCTTACATGACTCAATACAGTAACAAGACAACAAATCTCTCCCACTTCACATTTTTATATTTTCTATTTGATTGTTAACCTAACCCACCTGGCTTGTTTCTTCCTGTAAATGTCACCAATACTCTTCAATAACAAAAATGTTACCAATACTCTTCCTCTGTGAAGAGTTCTGAAACCCAAACAGGGAGAGTCCTGTCTGTAGGTCTGCATGTTTATCTTTTTTTGTTTGTTTGTTTGTTTAAACTACAAAGGTTTTTTTTGTTTGTTTGTTTGTTTTTGTTACAAAGATCAAGCATTCCAAAGCTAAAAAGTATCAAAAATCAGAGTTCACAGTGACCTTTCTAAACGTTAACACCATCCCACTAGGATTTATTTAGTTTAATTTTAGCTACCTAAGTAACCAGCAGAACAGCCTTCCTTACCACCACCTGCAGAGCTACACTGAAAACAAAGCTTTCTATTTCAGTTCACCGCTGTTTATTTTTCCATGAAGACAGTAACCGATGACTTACTTCAATTATATAAGGTGGCTTTAAAGCAGGAATACTTTAGGTAGCATCTCAGTAACATTATTTTGTAGCAAATTGAATTCAAGTAACACTGACCTGCATCAGATTCCTGCATTTTTCCAAGTGCTCCAATTTAATTATCTGGTTCTTGTCCAGAATCAGAGTGTGAGTATCCGCATCACAGGGTAAGGTTGGACCCAGCTTTTGCAATCCTTGACCTGACCAGTTAACTACCAAACCTTAGAGGAAAAAGAATGAAAAAAAAAATCAAACAAAAAGAGAACACAATGAAACTCAACACCTGATATATGAGAACGTGTACTCTAAGTGCAAAGCAAGACAAACTGATCTGTTTTTGTAACATAAGCAGCTAATTCACGGATACAAATTACCTTTTCTACTTAGAACTGAAGCAAATACATTAATTTAGGCTAAATACGTTAGAAAATCTGATCCAGTTATTGAAAGATGGGGATTCTACTCCTTTTTCCAGTAAAGATCTCTGGTGAAGTTTTGGGCAGTCAGTAGCTTCAGACTATCTGAAGCGGGATGCAGAGTGAAATTTAGGCAGCTATATTTAAAGGTGTGATCCTCAAAACCCAAAATTTCAAAGACAACTATACTCGGATTTTGTCAGCTTTCAGGTTTTGAGCAGCTTGATAACTTCTTACATGCAGGAGCTCTCTCCCTAAATTCCTGCTTACAGACAAACCTAGAACATGCCAAATACATGTGTAGGATCACACTCCAGCCACAGCAGCAACAACACCTAAGAAAAATAAGTACATTAAAGCAAAAAAGGGAGGGAGCCTGACACAGTGGTAAGCAGCCTACACCCTCTAGTCACTAAGAACATGGGAAACCCTACGAGGATACAGGCCAACAAACTCCTCCTTCCTGGACAGATTCATCAAACACCCCGCTACTGTATCTGAAGATGACGGCACCTAACCCATCTATGTGAAATTTCCACTTGACAGTCCTCAGCTTGAAGCAAAGAGGCAGCCTTATCACAAACAGGCCCTCTAAAAGCTACAGCAGTGAATTGAAGTCTACAGTTTCCTCTTTTTCCTCTATTTCAAAGCAAAAATATTATTAGTCTGCACCATTTTTTGAAAGTGTAGTCTAGGCACAAACTCAAAGAGGAGGTTTCAACCTGTGAAACCAAAATTGGCACCTCTCTGCTGTCAAAAGTTGGGCGCTTAAACCTCGTGGAAGAAATACGCTTAAGATTCAACTCCTCTTTTAAAACTCTCCATTAAATATTTCAAGACACGCTTCCTTTTAGCAGCTTGGCTATGGCAAAACCTACTCTTAAGCATTTAACTATCTTATCAGGTAGTGAACATGCCAAATATGAGGCCAAAGATTCCACTCCAGGACTCGAAAGGCCAAACCATTCAGTGCATCTTGCCAAAGGGTTTTTGTGCTTGTATGCATGATGGTCAGGTAAATTTTTAATATCCCTGCACGGTACCTAGTCAAAAGCCAGACCCAGAACCCGTGCATACAGCCATCCTAGAGAACAGGTGACGTTCAGGCAGGAGCAAACGGTAAATACGCCAGCATGGCGTTTAATTGATAAAACATAATTAAGATGCTGGCTGCCAGGACTGCTCCAACACAGAGCTAAAAGGACAGCGCTGGCTATCCGCAGGGACCTGGGCTCGCTACCTACCCGCGCTGCCACCCGCCCATTGCCATCCCCACACATTTACCCCCTGCTATGCCCCCCCCCGGCACCACTCGGCCTCCCGCCGAGGCGCTGTGCCAGGCCGTGCCCCCGCAGCCGCCCCCCGGGCCCCTCTCACCGCCGCTGGGCGCCGCCCCGGGGGCCGCCATGTCCCGTCCCGTCCCGTCTCGCTCCGCTCCGCCTCAGCCCCCGCCGGGCCAACGGCCGAGGGGCCGCGTCCCGCCCGCAGCTCCCGCCCGGCGCTGCCTCTTCCGCCCCGCCCCTTCCGCCCGGCGCTGCCTCCTCTTCCGCCCGGCCGCCGCCCGCCGCCGCCATCATGAAGTAAGCGCCGCCGCCGGGCCCGGGCCGCGGTCCCCTCCCCATCCGCCGCCATCCGGCGCCCGGGCCGCGGCCCCCCGGCCGCCATCGCGCCCCGGTAAGGCCTTAACGCTTCTTGTGTCCCTGCAGGGTGGAGCTGTGCAGCTTCAGCGGGTACAAGATATACCCCGGGCACGGCCGCCGATACGCCCGCACCGACGGCAAGGTGAGCGCCGCGCCGGGCACGGACCTAAAGATAACATTAACAATAACCTTAAAAAGAACCTTAAAAAGGGCTCCTAATTGATTGCCTAAGGGGTAGCAGCCTAACGCAGCGGTCTCGTATGGCATCCCCTAGGAAATGACAGCTGAACTGGGCTCCCTGACCCCCCCGCTGGCCTCCTTAGACCTTACATAAACTTAAAGTCAAACAGATCATAACAAATTAATCCACTAATTTCGTAAAAACGCACAAAGGATTGCGTGTTGGCCTCTGGGCAGTGCTTACCTCAGCTTCTGATTCCCTTCGTGCGTTCTGGAAGCATGTAGCTAGTGGAGAGCAGGCAGCTGGAAAGTGTCCCAGGGGATACAGGTGTTGGCACTGCACACAGGTCGGAGGGTGAGTTTCACTTAGAAAAAACAAGCTTTTTATTCTGTTACGAGAATAAGCATCAGAATATCAGGTCTTACTGAGAGAAAACTAAATGAAGCCTGAAAATTTTCTTTTAATGGATGAGGTCCCTTAATCTAAGGAATAAAATCCCACACATTCAAGCTATTAAATTGTGTTCTAAGATTTAGGATTGTTAGATGTGTGAAGAAATAAAAAAGCATCAGTGTTGTAAAGCACTAAATGAAATAATTATTTCATATTCCAACATAAGTGACGGTATTTCTCATACATGTAACACTTACACAAAATACTCTTTTTTTTTTTCTCCTCTCTCTAGGTTTTTCAATTCTTGAATGCAAAATGCGAGTCTGCATTCCTTTCCAAGAGAAACCCCCGTCAAATCAATTGGACTGTCCTCTACAGGCGCAAGCACAAGAAGGGGCAGTCAGTAAGTATATACCATCGAACTCTACTCTGAAGTGTTCCCCCCCAAAAAGTGCGGTCACACATCTGTTAGAATAGAGGTAACTTCACTATGCTGGTGGTAGCAGAAGGATGACCCATATGACCAGAATAAAGTGGTCAATAATGGTGAAAGTGTGGATGTATTTATACAGATTTATATATTGTTTTATACTTGGAAGGTAAATACTTCAGGAATAGCACTATATGTGTATTTTATCACATCTTTGAAGGCTTTTTCAGAATGGGAGTATTTGTATAATAATTGTATGAATGGTGTGTGGTCAAAAATTTTTCTTAAAAAGCTTTACATGAAACAGGCAATGCTGTTTTATCAGTGGACTGTTTAATTATTTGGACTTGTAAACTTTCAGAGTGGTGATAGCGTAGAGAGCTGCTAATCTGGTAAATCATATTCCAGGACAGATGATTTGGGGGATGATGGGTAGAAGAACTGTTCACATCAACTTTTTTTTGAAAACTTTGTGTTATAACTAGTAGGATATCTCTGCTATGGAATTGTCATTGGATAGAAGAAATATGGCATGTTAGTATGAGGTATTTTCAGTGCTCATGCTGAAACTTACACAACAGAAGAGCAGTTAGAAATGCTTGCATTGACTCTTTAACACCGACCAGTTCACTTAGAGAAAGAAAGATGATGCTCAATGGCTTATTAGTCTGCTTTGGCAAATCAAGAAATTATGTACAGAATAATTTTATTCCTCATTTTGGATGTATGCGATTCTGTAATAGCTTCATGCTTACCTGCAGCTTGTTTCTGTAATTGTATTTAGCCTTTTACTTCATGTCTTGTGATGCTAATTGTCTTCATGTTCTGTCACTTTAGGAAGAGATACAAAAGAAGCGTACCCGCCGTGCGGTTAAGTTTCAAAGGGCTATTACTGGTGCATCTTTAGCTGAGATTATGGCTAAAAGAAATCAGAAGCCTGAAGTACGGAAGGCACAGAGGGAACAAGCTATTCGGTGAGGCAGCAGGGATGACTGGAGCTATCCCAGGCATTTTGGAGATTATTGATGTAACTACAAGAGGTGTACAAGATCTTGAACTGTAGCTGAACTCTGTGTATCATAAGCATTAAGAGGGTGAGGGGGAGCAGTATATTTGGAAGTAATACTGTGTAATCTCAGCAGAAAATTCGTATCAGCAGAGGGGTCTCTTCTTGCCCTCTCCCTCTGTGAAAATAC
Source organism: Aythya fuligula (assembly GCF_009819795.1). NCBI lineage: Eukaryota > Metazoa > Chordata > Aves > Anseriformes > Anatidae > Aythya > Aythya fuligula. Next base: position 90,266,071 of record NC_045559.1, on the reverse strand, counting down.
TGCTGTTGTCACACAGTTCTGTCTACGTGGTAGTCTTTCAAGAGGTACTGACTATAGAGTATAAACCTGAAATAACGCATTCCGTTCTTGATCTTGGTGAGCTCTCTGCGTGGTTGAAACAAGAAAGCAGGGAATGGCAGGCATGACTAACTGTCACTTTTTCTGTTAATTAACAGGGCTGCAAAAGAAGCCAAGAAGGCTAAGCAGGCCACCAAGAAAACAGCTGTTTCTGCTGCAAAGGTAAGATGCAGTAGACGGACAGAAACCACAAAGTATTTATCTGGAATATACCAGGTTGTAATGCAGCACTCTTCCTGCACTTCACTGGAAATTCTCAGTTGTGTTTGGAAGAAGCATTTGCTCACCTATTTGGATCTGGAAGCACATGGATCAAATTTTTGTACTGGGAGTTACAGCTGTATGAACAGCTGAATAGAACAAAATGATTTTTCCAGAAAATGTAAAAGTTACAGTAAAACCACTTTCTGATTAGATGTCAGAGATGCCCAGTGGCTTAAAAACTTGCCAAGATGTTACACTAGAAACTTGGTAGCAAAATATTGATGAGAGCTACCATACGCTTCATTACTACTTGTAATACCAAATGTTGGCATCATACATATTGGAGGCTTCCAGTGTTGGATAACAATCTGTTAACTCTAATTCTAATCTGATTGTTAAATTGCCTAATTTCTGTAAAAATTCTTAAGTGTAACACAGGGACCCTTTCAAGAATGCAGATAAACTGCATCTCACTCATGTTATACTATTTCTCTACAGGCTCCAACAAAGGCGGCGCCGAAGCAGAAGATTGTGAAGCCAGTCAAAGTTTCTGCTCCCCGTGTTGGTGGAAAGCGCTAACTTGCCAAACTGTTACCTGTGCTGAATAAACACCTGACCAACTTTTATCAGTTGTGCCATGTTCTCTTCAACTGTGTGATAGATACTGAAGGAATTAAGGAATAACAATGTATGCTTCTGCAGACTGATAAATACACCTGTGCTATAAAACATTCAGGTTTTTAGAGGATCTGTTGTACTAGAAAATAAGTCTTTAAATGAATGCAGTGATTCAGGTGGCAGGGAAGATTGAGCTGTTTGAGGAGCTGTTTCTTGCCTAAGGAAAAAACAGCACGAGCGCAAGCATCAACACCAAATGTCTTAAAAATAAGGTTTTAAGTTTGATGAGGCAAACTAAATGGTTGTGAAGCTGTACAATCTTGTAAGTTACGTAAAAAGGTCAATATGCTTCTTGCATTGTGAAGCAGATCATTTCAAGATGTAGAGGATAAAAGGAGAAATAGTTTCAGAAATCAAACGGATGTTTCACACATCACATTGCTCTCAAACGCAAATGTTGAGATGCAATTCCTGGGTCCGGAACTAAAACCACTGAGGTGCTGGAAGCCTCTGTCAGGAACAGGATAGTTTCTAAGGTCCTGCCTCACGCTCTGCCTGAGTTAAATGGGTTGTTTGACCTAGTATGACCATTCTGCAAACACGTTCTAGTTAGTTGTACTAAAAACACTGATAGCAGGTTGACTGAGCTTAAAATGGAGCTGACGGTATGCATTACTTCTAACTCATTTGGTCTCATAATTAACATCTGGAATGCAGACACGGGTTCCCTTAGTCATTCTCTTCCACTTCTAGAAGGTGTGGCCATTTGTTAAATGTTCCATGTAAAGGATGCAGCTCCCCAATCCAGTAGTTAGGCCAGGTAGGCAGTGTTCCCAGCCTTTCCCTTAGCTTTGCCGGGCAGTAATAGCCTTAGCAAAGGAATGTTCTTTGACTTACTGGAAGTAAGGAGAAAATGAACCTTCTCTGTTTTGGATCTCAACTGATGCCACATGTAAAACCTACGTGCACTTAATCTAAAACAGTATTCCACTTGGCAAATACCCACTTCGGGGCCTGTAAGGAGGAGGCCTTTCCTACAGAAAGTTCAGCTGTTACAGCTTTTGAAAATAAAAGCTGACTACTGTTTGGCTTTCAACACTGTTGCTAGCTTACAGCTCCTTTGAGGGCTTTGTTGATGTTACTACACTAAGGAAGAAGCTCTTTATCATACTTGTGCTTCCTGTGGTTCATTTGGGCTTAAAAAATACAACGAAAGCAACGTGCTTTAGGTTATGGGTTACATTTTGAGTTCTATCATGCTTGGTTTTCGTTAATAAACTAAGTTCCAGTCAGATGGAGCTTGCAACCCAATTAAGTAGTTTCAGCATGATTGCATCAGTGGAATATGCACTGGTATCTTTTTGAACAATTATTCTTTTTACTATCAAGAGCACAGGAGCTGCTCATTATTTTGAAATAAATTGAAGATACTTTCTAAACTGGTTAACAGCCTTGGAAGAAGCTAGAAACAAGGGAAGGAAAAGTGTTCCATGTTTTTACTTTCCCTTTAGGGAAAGGATTTTTTAGAAATTTATGAAGGCTGAATATACCACTGAAAGTTGCCTACGTTAGTGATGACTATACACAAGACTGGTACAATTTTACAGGATTTGATAGTGGTATTGAGTAGCTGGGACACTACATACATGCTTGTGAAAGTTAGTCTTAACATATGTTAGTCTTAATATCTTGCATATGAAGTTCCTCAGTTGAAAAGCAGAGAGAAGCTTTTACAAACAATCTGTTTGAAATACCAGTAAGGATAGAAATGAATTGATAGTCAAATACAAGGAATTAGTATTTGTTAATGCCTTGAAGCTTGCAGGTAACACTGTCCATGAGATATACAGTTACATATAGTGTGCCTCACTCATTAACACCTGATAGTCAGCTCAAACATAGATATAATGCAATGAATTCAACAGAAATGCATAAATAGAAATCCTTGCACTTACCTAATGCAACTTAATTGATCTGCTATTAAATATTTATCACTAAAAATTGAATGCCTAAATTTTTCATAGGCCTGTGGAATAATTTAACCTGAAAAGGGCCTCTAGAGGCCACGTAGCCCAACCCTTAGCTGAAGGCGTGTTGAATTAGATGTGGCTGCTTGGGCTGTACCCAGCTCAGTCCTGAAACAACTGCAGCCTCAGGAAAAGATGCTCCAACATTTGTCCACCACGGTTTAAAAAATAAAAAAATAAAGTGTGTAACTGTAATTTTCTGTGCTCTTATCTGTGTCTGACGGTTATGCAACTTAGAGGGGTGGGTCTCAGCTTTCTCTGCCTGTTCTGGTGAGGCAGCTGAGGACAACGAGGCCCACAGGGAGGGGGCTCAGACCAAGGCACCACAGCCCTGGAGGCTGAGGGACCTGAGGCGACATCCTTCGTACTTGAGGAGTGGGAGGTGCTCACAGCACTCAATGGTGTAATAAATGGCTCAGTCTTCAAAATAGGACTATAATCAAAGTTTACAATTTATTAAAGGAATGGAGGTAAGCAAACAGCGCTGGGTGTGCTGGGAGTCTCTGCTCCACCAAGACGCACACCAGTTACATCAAGCAGCTGATTTTTATGCTCCTGGGCTGATACATATTCATTTCTACTTCTAAAAAAAAGCAGGGTTATTATAATTAGTTTCTGGAATGCAAACCCTCCTACTGGAGCATGCGTATCAGTCCCCGGTGGTCCCTCTGGGGGTCTCTGGGGGTCTCTCGTGCTGAAGGCTCATAGTCTTCCTCCCTCTTGTTCTTCTCCTTTGTCCAACTTGGCTGTATGTCGGAGACTTGTGCAGCGTCCCCTGCAAGCTTTATCTTTTAGTTGTTCTTCAGCTTTCCCTGTCTCCTTAAGCTCCTGGCCAGACAGCAGAGACTTGCATAGTGTCCCATGCACTAGTCATAATAGTTAGCAGTTCTTCTGAACCCCCCAGATATCAGAGACTTCAAGGAAAAACCTACAACTACATTTCCCTTCAAGCTCTCTATTGACAGGAATTGCTAAAACATTCCTTTGCAAGATACAAGAGCTACATACATTAACCACTCTGTTTTTCTGAGACTCGTGGTTATACAAGGGTCTGTAGGACAGAAGGTCACATTCATCACACCGTGCGGCCCTAGCACTGGTCCATACTGACAGGAATCAGATGAACATATCTCATAATGGAGAAGAGACTGGATGAGTAAGCGTGACAGGGGAAGAGACAGAGGGCTGTGTGTGTGTGTGTGGCCGTGCCCCTCACGGCTCAGTTTTGAGGGGATCACCCCCTGCGCCCCCTCCCCTCAGCCCTTGCCCGCCTCTAAGATGGCCGCCCCTCCCCGCGCCCGCCTCCAAGATGGCGGCGCCGCCCTCCTCCCTCCCTCCTTCTTCTCTCCCTCCTCCCCCTCTCCCCATCCCCACGCGTGTGGCCGTGACTTCACTTCCCGGTGTGCAGCAGCCATTTTGTCTCTCCGCCGCCGCCGCTGCCCGCGCTTCTCCCTCCCTCCCGCCGCCGCGGGCCGCGCAACTCCCGTTCCCCCCGCGGGGGCCCCCCCTGCCGCATGCCCCCCGCCCCGCGGCCCGGCGCCGGCCATGTCGAGCGAGGAGAGCTACCTGGCCATCCTGCGCTACCTCACCAACGAGCGGGAGCCCTACGCGCCCGGCACGGAGGGCAACGCCAAGAGGAAGATCCGCAAGGCGGCCGCCTGCTACGTGGTGCGCGGCGGCACCCTCTACTACCAGCGGCGGCAGCGCGACCAGCAGCGCTTCGCCGAGCTGGAGGTGGTGCTGCAGGCCGAGCGCCGCGCACGCCTCATCCGCGCCGCGCACCTGGCCCCCGACGGCGCCCACCGCACCCGGCTGCAGACCTGGCAGGGCCTCTCGCAGAAGTACTGGTGGAGAGGTGAGCGGCGGCCGCGGGGGTAATAGGGTCAGGTTGGGAACAAGGAGGCGTTTCTGCGCAGGAGGAGCGGTCGGGCGTTGGGACGGGTCGCACGGGGAGGTGGTGGGGTCACCGTCCCTGGGGGGTGCAAGGAGAGGCTGGACGTGGTGCTTAGGGACAAGTTCTAGTGGGTGATGCTGATAGTAGGAGGATAGTTAAACCGCGTGATCCTGGAGGTCTTTTCCAACCTTAATGATTCTGCAATTCTGTGATCCTAGCTGTAGGGAAGCACAGAGCAGCCGTCCCAATCCAGGTGTTGCGTACGGCCTGCTGAAGGGGATTTCTCCATTCCTACCCTTGGTGTAGGATGGTAATCCGTTTCATGCGATCCAGTTCCACCTTTAGCCTGATAATAATCCTTTTTCAACCAGCTTGTTGAAGGCGTGCACATTTAAAACAGCAGACCCGCTATTAACTGTAGTTTTGCGCTAATCATTACATTTCCCTATTGCCTCCCATGAGAGGATAAAAACACAGAACCAATCCTCAGCTGGGACCAGAGTCATGTCACAGCAGTTGTTGGAAACCAGTAGTGTGTAACAACCAAAATTCCCAGTTGTGGCCTTCTTTTGGCTGAGCCAATAACTTGGTACCTGTGTTCCCTCTGGATTTGGCGCTCCATTTTTACTCTTAGGCATCCATTAAACGAATCTCCAGCTTTTCAGTTGCCTGGGGCCCAATTTCTGTTTATCCTGCCTTTTTTTCCAACCACTGGTAAGAAATCTGTCGTTTTCAGCTAGTTTTCTATTTAGTATTAGAAAACTAGTATAGAAAAAATAGTATTTCTATTTTCTATCTCAATGCGTAGGCTGCTTGCTCTAGCTGCAGCCCATCCTTCCAGTCCAGCTCTCATGGATTTGAGGTGCCGATCTGTTGTGGCCGTAGCTGGGAACCAGGGAGCTGGAATGGGGCCCAGGGTCGAGAAGGGTGTTGGCAGTGGGGTCTGCAGGCAGCAGACCCTGAGAACTAGGCCTGGTTTCAGCTGGAATCAAGGAAGCGTAAAACATGTCTGGAACAGGCACAGATGTCTTGGGTTGGCAAGTCTCACATTGCCTAAAGTCTTTGTTTTCCCGATCCTTCCACAGATGCATATGCAATGATGGGACATAGCACAGTACAAAATGCTGCAAGCAGAACGAGTCTCTTGAGGTGTGATAGATTTTGAAGCATAGAGGCACAGGTTCTGTAGGCTTTTATATCGTCCTAGTGATGGAAATGAGTTTGAGTTGAAAGCTTTTATACGCTGAAAATGCCTTGGTATCTCATAGAACCTTAAGCTTAGGAACTGTTGAGTATCTAAAATTATTTAGTTATGCTTGATCAAGTACCGGAGGGGAATGCAGTTTCTTTAAACTCCAAAAATCCCAAACAGCTGATTTAAATCAGTGTTAACGATACAAGTCAGTGTCATTGCCTATAATTCAGTCGGTTCCAGTTGGCACAAGCCTTTTACGTAAGCCTTCCCATTCTTGTCCTGTTTAGTGAGGACAAACCAAGATCCACTTGTGTGGAGCTAATTGCAGGATCAATTTACAGCTTTCATTGTCTTGGGATTCTTATAGTGAATGTGTAAATTTTTTTTTTTTTTTCTAGCTTAAAATAGTCCTTCTGGGATGGTTCTGCTTCATATAGGGATCTTAAATATTTGATTGCAAATGAACTGTCGATTACAGTAAGGACAGTAAAAAGAAAGTGTAGGTGGCTGACTTCATTTTTCTTGAATAATCACTTAGTATCTTGTGGCTAATCACCTACATATTTAATTGTGAATTTAAGGTAAATTGAATGAGGATTGGAAGCCTAATTAAGCTTCATTAATTTTCCTTAGGTATTCTTAAGCAGGTTAAAGATTACATTAAAGAATGCAGCAAGTGCCAGGAAAAGCTAGATCGCTCTAGATCTCTGTCGGATCCTTCTGAAATGCTGGAGGAACTTGGACTGGATACAAAATCTCATGAAGATAGTAATGAAACAGATGATGAATCGAGTAATGCGGCATCAATCCCAGCTGCATCCCCAAAGCCTGTGAAAAAGAAGCCAGTAGCAAAGCATGAGCTTGTATTTGTAAGTACTGCTGTTCACATCTGAACGTAAATGTTCGTGCATTCTTAAAAGTAGACTTACTTTCCATTGCTGTGATAATCCTGCATGATCTGACATTTTTATAAATATATTTGGTGTGTGAAAGCAGGTGACTGGTACATATTACATGAAATCAGTGATAATATACAGTCTTCAGAAAATAAAATTGCCCCTATTTCTATATATATGTGTTTAGGATCCAAGGGAAATTTGATTGCAAAAGTATAAGAAAAGCATCACTTACAAGATTCTCATGGAATCTCTATCTGTTCCTTAATAAATTTGCTGTATTTATATATATAAAATTCTTGATGGTGGTAACTGGGGGCTCATAGACGTGTAAAGACTTGAATCTAGAAATTGTTTCACGTTGTAGCATTGAAAGATACAGTCCAAAGCACTGTTTGAATATGTCCTCCCGTTTTTCCAGTTGTCTGTTTAAACTTTTTTGGGGGAGGGTAAGAGTTGGCACATTTTGGGGGGGGGGGGGGGGGGCGAAAAGAGAGAATAATAGTAAGATGGTACAGGCTTGAACTGCTTTTATGTTTTCAGCAAATAATCCTTTTCTGTGTTTCAGTGTGAATGCTTACAAAGGCAGAGTCTAAATGTAATGAAGTTCTCGTAATGTTGTTTATGACAGGTTGACAGTAAGGGCCTTGTGAAGCAGTCATCTTCCAAACATTGTCTGTCAGTCTTAAACCAACTGAATCAGCAGAGGCTTTCCAATCAGTTCTGTGATGTGACTCTGCTGATTGAAGGAGAGGAGTACAAAGCTCACAAATCTGTCTTGGCAGCCAACAGCGAGTACTTCCGAGAGCTCTTCATTGAAAAGGGAGCTGTCACTAGTCATGAAGCTGTAGTGGATCTGTCAGGTGAATTGTTGTGGGTTTTGAAGATAGAAATCTTAATATCTGAAGTAAGGTGTACAGTGTTTGATTCAGTCTCTTTTGAGTGTTCAAGACAACCAAATATTTTCTTGTTTTTTTTTTTTTCTTTTAATCTAAAAGTATTTTGTATGGTTTTTAATGCTAAAATGATCGCTCCTGTTTTTGCATAATTTGATCTCCCATACTGAATTGACCATGGAATTCCATCTCATAATTTCTGAGAAGCTTTGGATTTATTTTTTTTTAGCTTGCTTAGGTGTGTTTTCTCCTTGTATTAGTCACAGACCTTAAAAAAAGGGGGCATAATCCAACTGTTTGAATACGTCAAGAGGTGTTCACTGGCTTCTCACAGAGAACTGTTTTGCTGAGCAAATACTACATTGTCTCATGTCTGGAAAACATTGCTATACGTGTTTCTGCCTATTTGTCAAACCTTCTGTTACCTTTAAGATGGGAGATAATCCTAAAATCAGTGTTCCAAAAATAACTTTGAAGTGGTGAAGCATATTGTACAGAATTTAAATGTTCTGTTGCTTTCCTGTTACTTTCTTAGCTGTCTTTGCATGAGCAATGGATTTCTATTATGATGGTGCAGAAGGTCCCCCAAATTCATTATTTCATTTATGATTTTTTGAACTGTGGAAAATTATAACGAATGCTTCATTGGAAGCATTTATATCTATAAATACATATTTTTTTCAGTAGCCACTTCCTTGACTTATTTTTCTGCAGCATCAATTGTCACTTAACTCCAGACTGCTTTCTGAATGTAGCAGCCCAGAAAGACTTCAGCTAAATTAGGACTAATCTGCTGCAAAAACATTGTGGCCCTCCTAGCATCTTGAAACAATCTTTTTCAGAATTTTATTGTGAAACTACCTCAATTTTACTTATTAAAAAAAAAAGTTGTCTTGAGTTTGACTTCCGCAATATACACAAGGAGGATTTTTTTGTGTAAATGACAATGAACTGAGTCTGAATGGAGGGGCTTCAATGGTATTCCTGAGTGTGTTTCACTCTTAATTTCAGACTTAACTGTATCAAAGACGAACTGTTGTATCCTTCCTGGGGTATTTTGGTGTAACAAGGGGGTCGTCAGTGTTTGATCTAATCTCTTGTTTTATTTCTGATAGGGTTTTGCAAGTCGAGCTTCCTCCCACTCTTGGAATTTGCTTATACTTCAGAATTAACTTTCGACTTCTGTAGTATGGCAGAAGTGGCCATGCTTGCCCGGCACCTCTTCATGTCAGAGGTTCTTGAAATCTGTGAGAACGTGCACAAACAGATGGAAGAGAAACAAATTACAGTGTACCAAAAGGGAGACATTCACACAGTAGAGTCAACACAAAGTTTAGCAGAGCAGATCGGAGTGGAGATGCCCCTCCTGCATGGTGCTGAGCAGCCTCTGCCAGCAGAGCTGGCGGCCCATGAAGTGACAGCAGTTGTGAACGGAGCTCCTTCCTCTGCTGGGCCCGAGGAGGCAGCAGCACCCCAGCCTCACCTCCTGCCCCCACAGCCTGCAGAAGCCACTCCTGACGGCCTTTCAAAGCCTTTGGAGCAGTGTGAAACAACTGAACATTTTATCAAAATAGAGCTGGTGGAGAACGTTTCAAACAGCACTGTGGTTGTCAGACAGGCTGAGCCATCGGTTGCGGAAGCCATGGACGCAGACGGTCAAGTGGAAATGGAGCTAAATGAAAGCTGTCAAGCAAATGTAGAGATGGTTCCGGAAGACTCCTCGGAAATGCTCAAGGAAAAAGATGGCAGGCAAAGTAAAGAAGAGAGCGTTTTGGCTTCACAACCAGAAAGCATGGCTTCCAGCCAGGATGATACTTATAAAAGCAAGCTTCGCCAGCGTTCTGTTAGCGAAGGTGGATATATCAGATTGCATAAAGGAATCGAAAAAAAGCTGCAAAACAGAAAGACAAATCCGAAATCTGCAATACAGCAGGTATTCTATCTCTGTTTAAGCCTGTTGGCGGTAATCATCCTGTGTTTCCACACCAGTTGAAAAGACCGTTTCCAATTTCCAAGCATTGTCTGGCAAATGCTTTAAATGTTTTCTTCTTCTGAGAAATCAACGTTACTGCAAACCAAAGTAACATCTAAGATGTGACACTTGGGGGAGGGGTGAGGGGGATGGGAAATCAAAATTCTTTCCAGACTGGAGACATTTACGACGTTTGGTATTTTTAGCCTCGTGTGAGTATCTCCATCGTAGCTTTTCGTGTCTGGACAGCAGGTGATACCTGTTCCCTAAAATTCTTAATGATCTGGCTATTTCTTAGCTGTATGTCTGTATGTCAGTGACAGACAAATACAAAAATATCTTGTTCAATTATAGAACTGAGGCTCTATGTTTATTAGGACTTGAAAATGGAGCCTGGCATCCTGGGTAGATCTTAAGACATAGTCATAAATTAGAACAATCCAGTCCTGCTACCCTTAGGTTGGGATTAGTTTGTTTAATGAAAAAAAAAATGTCCAAAGATTACTGATATTAAAAGCACTCAGATGTAGTAAAAGCTTAGTAATTGATTTTTTTTCTTGTTCTTCTTAATGAAACAGCAGTCTTACTATTTGCCTTTCAGGAGCCTTTCCCCTTCTAGTGCCCATAGATGGGTGGCATTCACCACACAGAGCACTAGTTCACTCAATTTTGTGAGTAGGCTTTGCTTTACTCCTTCCAGAGGCAGCAAAGGTTACAAAGAACTGTTGCTTTCCAGAGGTGTTCTGTGAAGCATTTAAATAGGAGATCCACCTGTCTGCTCCAAGAGGTATAAATTGTTACCCTTGTCGATGGAAGTTGTAGCATTAGTCTCCTCTTACCTCTGATCATTATGAAGACCAGATGTTAAAACTAGCACAGTCCAAATATTTTAGCACCCAATTTGTGATTTCTGTTTCTCTGTTTGCGGAGGGGGAGCTCTTTCAGGAGCAGGTCCTGTTAACTTACTTCACAGTTTTTAAGTCCCTTCCTGTGATAGAGAAGGTCTCCAGACAACATCCACATATGGAAAAAAAAAAAAAAGTTTTAGATAATTGCTCAGAATTGGAATTAGGAATAGGTTTCTGCTTTAATACCTGATCTCATAATTTTTCACTTTATGTCTTATGCTTTCCTCAACTCCCACCATGACACTGGATGTTGTATAAGCATTTGAAAATAGACGCTCCTTCTCAAGTTCTTAGTTTTGATCCTGAAAGAATAACAGTAAAGAGAAATTGCAAGGAAATGCTGCTGACTTGAACTAGCATAATTGCAGTTGGCATGGATAAAAGCATGCTTTGTATGAATGGGTTATTTTCCAAGCTCTTATTAATCATCAACTGGACAAAATGATTTTTGTGGCTTCCTAATTTGGCCAAGTTTGCATAACTTTTCAGAGCAACAGCAAGACATAAAAGAATCTGAAAATGTTGTCCCTGTGTTGAGTTTATTTGTGTGAGACAAGGAAAGGCTAGTGTATTTTCAAAAATTTCTAGGTATTTCACTTGTTGGAGGAATGGGGAGAAGAAATGGGGATGCAATGTACTGTTTTTTCCCCTTGCCTTATTCTCAGAAACCTGAAGGGGAGATACTCGATACAAGAAATTTCAGCCTGATCACTTAAGCTATGGATTTTAAAGAACTTGACATCAAGTTTCTGCAAAGGAAAATGAGATTGCCAGCTCAAGGTAGCAGTGCCAATACCTCACACAAACATTCAAGCTGGAATGCCCTTAACTGGAAAGAGCTTTGCTCAAATACTGTCAAATTTTTTACACGTTATTAATAACTCTGTTCTTGCTGGCTGGTAAGAATGTATTAGGCCACTCTTTTTATGTCTAATTTGATAACTTCTGAAGTAAGTCTTGAAAAGGAAAGCTGAAGTGAAGGACATGGTTGGAAACATTTTACAGAAGTTATGACTGGAAGTATTTGTGGTTCCTCTCTAACTATCACTTAGCTTGCATTTAGTCAGTTACTCAGGGAGGGCTGGTTGGATCCGAAGTGGTAAGTTGTCTATCTGTAATTACAGTTAGCTTGTGGTTGTGAAAGAAGACAATTTTTTCTACCATAATCTCTCTGGATTTTCAGTGATCTGAAAAAGCTTAATTTTCCAGTGGCTACATAAACTAAGTGAGATTGGGTGATGTTACTGTAACGTGAAGAAACATAAGCTTTTATCACTGGCTACATTGTGTTTCATACTTCTGAAAGTTAAGTTCATCCACTGGTTATGTTTTTCCAATTTAGGTTGCCATGAAGCTGGTACAGAGAGGGAAAAAAATGAAACAGCCCAAAAGAGAGACCACAGAAAATAATGAAGTAGAAGCTCAGCACAAATGCACGGAGTGTGGAATGGTGTTCCAGCGGCGCTATGCACTTATAATGCACACACTAAAACACGAAAGATCTAAAGATTATAAATGCCCAGTAAGTCTTTTTTTGTCTGTAAACCTTGCTATTAAAATTATTTTTCTCGTCTCTTTTAGTATTTTGCATTTATTTTCTTTACAGACTTCAGAGACAGACAGAGCCTTGATCTAAAATGGGTAAAATGTAGTGCAGCCACATGGCCTGACAGCATCGTGTGGCACGAGAGTGCCTGCACTGCTCATGGTACTGGGTGGGCTTTACTTTTAACCTTACTGGTAAATTTACAGTTGTATTTAGATTATCCTGGGAGTTACTTCTTACTGGGAAGTGATCAACAGCTCTGTCAGTAGCCTTAAAAAGCCAACGCTTAATTCTATTAATTAACCTGAAAAAAAAGTCTGTCGGAGTCAAATTACAGACCTATGTAATCAGATTACTACATTTAAAATCTTTGATTTACCTTTTTTGAAATAGCTTTGAAATACTGCATGAAGATTGAAGTTATGTTTTCTTTCCTAGTTGTGTAAAAAAGAATTCCAGTATGGTGCCTCCCTGCGAGCTCATCTTGTCCGACACACACGGAAGACTGAAGTGAACACTGCAGCTTCTAGTGTAGAAGAGACAGGCATGTCTTCAGTGAAAGGGAGAACTAAACGGGAATTTGTATGTGATATCTGTGGCAGAACTCTACCTAAGCTCTATTCTCTCAGGATACATATGCTCAAACATACAGGTGTAAAACCACATGCATGCAAGGTAAAGAGAAAGTTCTTTTACTTGGTAATCACGTCAGTAATGTATTTGATACTTTAGTATTGACCCTCTGTCCTACAAGTTAGGTTAATTTAGGTCATTTCACAATGGGAAAAAATAACATAAAATTGCTGATGAAAGTTCTTGTAGTTGGAGACTGTAATCTAGAATTCAACTGGAAGCTTGAATCATGGAATTTAATACTCCTATGTCTAGAAAATGTCTTCGCTTGAGTGTTCTTTTTTAACAGACCATTTTTGCTACTGGTGAGGAATCATAGGCTTGGTCATCCTTGTTACTAAGAAATACAGGAGTTGATATCGTGTTTGGAGCTAACAGGTTTTCAAAACTGATCTGTTGAAATATTCTGTGGGGTTTTTTTTGTCCTCTTTGATTGGATCTGGATTTTTTTTTTTTTAGGTTTGTGGAAAGACCTTTACATATAAGCATGGATTAAAAATGCACTTAGCTCTCCATGAAGTACAGAAACAGTTCCAGTGTGACTTGTGCGAGAAGTCCTTTGTCACTAAAAGAAGTCTTCAGGAACATATGAGCATTCATACTGGTAAGTAGTCAGAATTGCTTTGGATGGCTTTTGTGTGCTGGTGAACTTTAACATTGTTCTTTAATGCCAAAGGAACCATTTAAAAATAAAGTAGTTTTTCATCCTGGTTTTGACTTAGACATAACTATTCATTTATATTTCTCCTTTGGGCTTGTTTTATCATAGCTTAAGATTATTATGCAAATATTCTATACTAGAACAGGGAGTTGTGGTTAGTCTGTTCCTACTTTTTTATGCCTGTGTCATGTGAATTCAACAAAGATAAGCAAGAGTCTAGAACATTTCTGAGCAATTATACTTTCAGTCTGTCCTTTCAGAGGAGAACTTGCTAAATTGAAACTCTGAGAAACTCCGGGTGTTGTTTCAAGATTTCTGCTTGTACTAAAAAAAACATTTCTAAAGCAAGAATGTATTATTTGTTGCACAGCTATTTTAAATGATTGAGTGAAAGATATTTTTAAACATGAGCAATGCTTCAGGATTTATTCCTATTTTAATAGGTTATATGCTCTTTAAGATTGTGTACTTTCTCATGGGATACTGTTTGTGTGATCTATGAACTAGTTATTTTCTGTAAGAGCTCTCATTTCAAAGGAATAAAATCTTTTTCTTCAAAACTTCTTCAGTAGGACAGCAGTTTAAAAGCTGTACTTCTAACTAAGAAATACAGGACTTGTATTCTAATTTCAGAAGTTTTATACTGAAATTTTATAAAAACTGGCATCTTGAAAGATCTTGGCATGTAACAGATGATGTTTCTTTTGTCCAAGATAAGCAGTTTTTAACTGCGTTGTAATATGTAGAAGTTGTCTGTTTCCTGAGTTGGGAGGAATCAGAAGAAAGAGCCTGTACCAAAAGTGGAGGAATTTATGTTAGTACTCAAGAATCATGAAGAGATGAATTGGAGCTGAAAGCTCCTCTTTTGAAGTGGTGTTCCACAAATTCAAGGTGTGAGTCACCCACAGGCAATGCTGCGCATTGTTGGAGAAATTGCGTATTGTATGAAAACAGGCAATTGTTTTTCACACGAGGGCAGTTTTTTTTAAACTGTTCACATTTCATGGCTAATCAGCTATACTGTTGTACCCTGTGTTTAGAAACATGCAGTGAAGTCACTGGGAGTTGTTACTCTCCCTTCCATCTATGACTACATTGGCGCATTAAAGAATACACTTGAAAATTCCATCTGTGTGTAATTAAACTAACTTCTTTTTGTAGCACTGCTCTGCTTACTTCAGATAAACTACATAGGAAGAAAAAACACTCACAAAGCATCCCAGAGAGATGGAGGCCTGGCTTTGTAACTTGTTTGCTTGTGTTTTTTTGTCAGGAGAATCCAAGTACCTTTGCTCCATCTGTGGAAAGTCTTTTCACAGGGCTTCAGGACTCAGTAAACACATAAAGAAACACCAGCCAAAACCTGAAGTTCGTGGATATCAGTGTACTCAGTAAGTTGTTAGTTATTATGGTGTTTTGTTCTTTTGGTTTGTTGTTGGGGTGGTTTTTGTCCTTATTTTGCTTCAAGATGAAAAGCAGATCCTGGTTATAGAACAAAAGTTCATTGGCCTGCAATGAGATTTGTAAAACACGAGTGTTATAAAAAATAATGGGACTTCTGTTAATATATGAATTGGAGAGCGACACCTTGGGATTTTTAATTGTTACGTACTTTCATATAGTTATGTTTTAATGAGTATGTTTGCACTTGGAGCTGTAGTAAGTAGCCCTGTGGTTTTAAAGCTCCCCTGTAGGACAGATAGAGCGGTAAGCTTGTCGGAGACAAAGGGTCTTCAGCCTGCTTTTGTCTTTCTTTAATCTGATAGTTAGTTTTGGTTGCATATGAAAATGTCCTATTAAAGTCTGTGATGTAATGTACTTGTGTGCACTGCAATATACACTATGTTTGGCAAACAGCTGTGCAGGAGTATCTAGATTACAGATACAGATTAAGGCTCACCGGCTATTTTTAACCTGATTATAAAACTTATATGACTACTTGAAAGTCAGTAAAAATGTGTTTCATAGGGTGTTTACAAATCATGATGTTTTTCATATGACCAAGCAGACTATAGGAGAACCTTTCAATTAACCTGTAGGAGCACAAGTGGTACTTAATTTCCAAACTCTCAGTTAGGTCTTTGGAAAACTGACAGGTATTTAATGGGGCTGTACTATTTATGATTGCCTGTATGTAGCTTGTGGTATTAATGAAAACCTGTATCAAAAATATTTGTAATATATCTCTGGTAGTACAGCTGTACAAATATTTCCTAACTGCTGAAAACTCATTTTAATTCTGTCTGCAGTGTTCTTGTTGAGTGGTTTGTAGTACTAAAAATGTAGATCTCAAAAATTCCAAGAAGAAAGCTAATAGGATCCACATCAGGACAGAATTAGTTAATGAAACATAACAGGGAAGACAATTTTGGTTTTGAAAGAGTTATATTAAAAATAGATATTCAAGGCAGTAGTCATGGATGCAACATCACTTCGAATGAAAATGTATTTTGATTCCTCAACTCCTTCAAAACAGACACAACCTTTGTTTCTTCTAGAATTTAGATCTATTCTAGGAATATAATTCATGTCACAAGTGGTTTAGAGAGCTTCACTAAGCTACAAGTAGGCTTCATTTTTCTACTACATTGGCTTGGTATGTAAATCGTCCAGCCATGCTTGAGTTTGAGCTTCTGGCCCAGTTAAATAAAGCTTCACACAAGGTACTTTGCTAAAAGTAGAAGTAGGTATTAGATTAAATCACAGCAGTGTGTGAGTGTCAGAGGGTGGTGGTCGTGGTTCATTTTTTTACTTCTGAAATTAATACTTCTCTAAGGGATTTTCTAAATACGCCGTCCATGAGAACACCAAGTACCAACATCTGTGAAGACCCTTAGGGATGTGGAAACCCAGAATCCCTGAGAATCCCATTTGAAATTGAGCTGTTGGTGGTTTTGTTGTTGTTTGTTCTAGCCTAGGAGAAGGTTGTTCAGGCAACTCAGGGACTATACCCTACTTAATTTCTCTAAAGCATAGAAGGCTTTTTTCTTACCTTTCCAGGGTACCCAATCTTTGTGAAGTGTGATATTACAAGTTTTGTTCTTGTATGGAAGCTTTTTTCTCTTCAGATTCCACTTCGTTAGAATTCCGAGATTCCCTCTTTCCAGAGGTGGTTGAGCTACAAAATGTAAATCCTCTACAGTGGACTTGGAAGTCCATGAATAACTTTGCTTGTTGGCCTTTCTCTGCACTCTGTCCTTTCTCAAGTCGTACAGTGTGTCATGATACATGAGGAAGAGATGTAGAAGAAGAGGTCTGTAAGGCAAAATATCTTTCAAAGATAAAGCATGTTTTTGGCTGGACTACCCCTGTAGTTTTTACACCAAGATACATTTGTTATTTTATGTAGTCACACTATGGGAAGATATAAACGAAGAAAAACTCTAGGAATTTAGTTTTAGACATATTCAAACTTCACACTAAAGAATGAACATCACTAATCTTAGATACATTCTTGTAGAATCCTGAATTTGTTTTTTAATTTCTTAAAAAAAAAGTATACTTCAGCATTACAGAAAAAAAAAAAAAACAGATATGTTATCTTTGTTTTATTATTTAATCCTCTTTGTTTCCTCCCTTACCAAAGAGGATTACCAACTGTTAGAACCCTCATAGTAATTCCTAAGATCTAATATACCTTTTTGATGTCTTTCAGCCAGTCTGCCTTTGATTAATCCTCGTAATAAAAACAGAAGGAATATAATCATCAATAATAGACAAAAATGTTTCAGAATGATGTCCTCAAATGGTATTCCAGATTTTCAGATAGGATGCTCTTCCTTTTAATTTCCCCTGGTTTGGAAAGAGTTTATGACACTACAGGTCTTCAAGTGTTCAATTGCTGTTACAGAAGGGGATTTCTGTGCCTTGGAAATCAGGATTACCAAGATCTTGCTGATATAGAATGCTACAACCTTTGCTGTTACAGGTGTGAAAAGAGTTTCTACGAAGCTCGAGATCTCCGGCAGCATATGAATAAACACTTAGGTGTGAAGCCATTTCAGTGCCAGTTCTGTGGAAAATGTTACAGTTGGAAGAAAGACTGGTATTCTCATGTAAAGTCTCACTCTGTCACAGACCCTTATAGGTAAGAGGAAATAATTGAAATGTAAGAAATTATAATGCCACAGCCCTAGATTAGTCACCAAGGAACTGCCTAATCCGTGGTTCAAGTACTGATTGATTGACCTTGACTGGGGCGTTGAGTTCTTGAGAATGTGGATGGGTGACTTCAAATAGTGTGGTCAAACTGGTAATCTGCTGGCACAATCCTGGGACTAACGCATGTGAAGTCATAAGAGGATAAGTATAATTAGTAAAGTTATGCTTTGTATGCAATCTTGCTTCTCTAGAATGGTAAGTGGAAGTTCTGTGGCTATTAATAAGAGAAAATGTGGCTTTTACAGTCCAGTGGCATTTTTAGTTATGGAAATAGCTGTCATGAAGAAATATACCCATTAAACTTTACCTACATCAATTCAAGTACACTTTTATTTTAAAAACTTTAAGATAAGTGTAGGATAATGGTTTTAACTCTCATTTTACATGCTCTAGGTGTAATGTATGTGGTAAAGAATTTTATGAGAAAGCCTTGTACAGAAGGCATGTAAAGAAAGCCACACATGGTAAAAAAGGAAGAGCAAAACAAAATCTGGAACGAGTTTGTGAGCATTGTGGAAGAAAATTCACGCAGCTCCGGGAATATAGGAGGCACATGAACAATCATGAAGGTATGTAGAAAGCAAATAGTTATGGCATTCTCCTACCCTTAAAAGCATTGTGGAGA
Source organism: Aythya fuligula (assembly GCF_009819795.1). NCBI lineage: Eukaryota > Metazoa > Chordata > Aves > Anseriformes > Anatidae > Aythya > Aythya fuligula. The sequence goes on along the minus strand of NC_045559.1, from coordinate 90,247,757 downwards.
GAAGGGTTATTATGGGTTATCTTGGAATCTGTGTGTCTTGTGATGCAGAACACACAAGTTCTTACAGATTGTCCAGTTTTATGCTTATCCTGATTAATTAACTTTCTTCTGGTGATTCCTAGAGGCGCTGCTGGCATCTTTCTAAAACTGTAGCCACACAGTCCCAGTACCATTTGTCTTTCTCAAACTGTAATGGAAAAATTATTTTAGAAGCAATAGGAAAAAAAATATGTATCTGGCAAAGAAAGAATTGCATGTAGTGCTTTGAAAGTTGCATGTGGCTAGTAAAATATTCCTCAACAGGAGAGTGATTGGCTTGAATTTAGAAGAAGGACCACTGGAGATTGATTAACTTCTTGATGTATAACTAGTAGTAAGCTTTATAATTTTGGGGGAAACTATAAAAATACTTCATAATTTTAGAAGTATATGCATTTTTTACTTCAGCGGTGAAGTGTGATCTTCAGTATTTGGTTATTCCAGCTGTGTTTGAAGTCTATAATACAGAGATGCATCTTCAGGGGAAAAATAATTAAAAAAAAAACAAAAAACTTTTTTGAAGCTTATCTCCTTTTAAAAAGCTGTTACATCTCTAACTACTGGAATAGAGATTCATTCTAAGTACAGTGAGTCCTGGATACTGGATACCTAGCCTAAACTTACAGTGACTGCTATGGAGAAAAAGCCAGTTAAAATAGTGCTTGTCACCACCCACATGCTCCATTAGATAATACAGGCCACAGAGTTTGCACATTATAAGGGAGAATAAGATTATACGAACACCATGTGCAGAATTTGAACATATGTGGTATGGAGGAGGAAGAAAAAAAAAGCTGTAGATGGCCTTATCAACCAACTAGAATAGGTGCTGATTTGTTGAGAGGTATATAGAAAGACTTAGAGAAACGAGGTGTGACTAGGAATGCAAGTGACATATTCTAATAAGTAAAACATGGTTTCAGAAGTAAATTGTTTTTGCTTGTGATGCCTTCATTTTACATTAAGCTGTATGCACTTAAGATCGTGCATCTGCATGAAAAGGAATGTTTAAAAAAGAATGAGAAGACATTAGTTTGCAAGAGCACTTGTGGAAATGATAATCTTACCATTTAATGCATTATCCTTACGTTATACTGTAATACAGAAATGGTAAGATCTTTTTCTTGTTTGGAAAAATTTGAACTACTTGTACCATTTCATTGTGCTTTTATACTACTGTCCTCCCTGTCGTTTCTCACCATCGTGCATACATAATTATAAATACTGATAGTCATTTTTTTCTTTGCTTTCCATTTGAAAACAGGTGTGAAGCCATTTGAATGTCTAACTTGTGGAGTAGCCTGGGCTGACGCGCGTTCCCTGAAGCGTCACGTAAGGACGCATACTGGAGAACGGCCGTATGTCTGCCCAGTCTGCAACGAGGCTTACATAGATGCCCGGACGCTGCGGAAGCACATGACCAAGTTCCACAGAGACTACGTACCCTGCAAAATTATGTTGGAAAAAGATACTCTTCAGTTTCATAACCAGGGGACGCAGGTGGAGCATGCCATCAGCATTTTAGCAGCAGATGTGCAGGAACAAGAAACTGAAATTAGTGTCGGTGGTGAGGAGGTGGAGACTCTGGTAGTGACAGGAGACACACTTGAAGCAATTGAAGCTGTTGCAGCTACTGAAGAATGTACATCAGTCTCCACTCTTTCTGACCAAAGCATCATGCAGGTGGTAAATTATGTACTGGCACAACAGCAAGGACAGAAAATGGCAGAAGTCACACAGGCCATGGAAACTGTAGAGGTAGAAGTAGCCCAAGTTGCAGAGAAAGAGTGAATACAGAACATAAGAAAGAGGAAGGAGACTGAGGTCTTACGATACATGACAGCTAAATATGAACTGGGTATCTGAGGCTTACAGATACCTACTCGCACTGTTAATCTCCAGTACTGAATTTCTTGGTTACGAAATATTGCACGACGCATTACAGGGCAGAAGTTAAGATGCTTCAGTGTAGTCCAAGGCTTTGATGGCTAAGATATCTGCACTGGTCATAACTATTTTTAAAAAAATGTTGGAATAATATTGTTTCCTGTGTCATGGAGTATCATGCTGTAAATTAAAGTATCTATAAAGTGGCTGCACTAAAATCTAGAAATGTACAATTGGTAGCATTTTTTACTTATTTTTACGTGCATTTAATCAAGTTTGTGAGTGAATGACCATCATAGGGTTTCATCTCTTTACTCCCTAAAACAAGGCAATGGTGGAGTGTTCCATGCAGTGCGTGCTTTATGTGACAAAATCTGAGGCTTTTGTCTTCAGGCAGGTGCACCATCTGCAATTAGTGAATCCTAGTTCTGAAGAACTTGTTTAAATTCCAGATCACTGGGGGCAGGTTCATGGTTCAGCAAAACAATGAGGGAAGGGGTTCCAATGAGGTCTGAGCATGTGGTACCCTGAGATCAGGAACTGAAATTCTCTAGAGGATATCCTAATGAGGGGAAACAACTTCTCTAAGTAAACTGCTTCTTATTTGTGAGAGGAGCTTACACTTCATCCTGCGTGCACAGCTATATTTAGGTTAATGGTGGTCAGTTGTGTAGAGGAACCTACGGTTTGCGTTATACATATCCAAAGCAGGCAACCTAATGCTGGATGCTTATACTCTTGCATTAAATGTGATGCAGAAACATTCAATTGAAAGGAGTATAGTGGCATTTTTTTTGTGAGAAGGGGCATATAAGTATGCTGAAGTCCCACTAGTTAGGAACTGATCTTGTGTTATATTGTTGACGAGAAGAGCTCTGATAATTCCCAAATGGGACACATAGCCACGTCAAAGGAAACAACTATGAAAGTCTTAGCATCAGGTAAGAATTAGTCTCAAAATTACAAGAGTCTCCAGAAGACCTTACTACGGATGCTCTAACAAATACTTCTAAGGCAAGCTAATTACTCAGTGTTGTATCACATTGATGGAAGGATTTTCTTCCTAGGCTTTCCTGCTAGTAAGCATGAATCACAGCCATGCTTGACCAAGCTGATTTAATACTATGTACAGTGCACGCATCAAGGTGTGGGTTCTTTAATTGTTCTTGGTTTTTTTATTTTTATTTTTTTTAATAAGTGTCTTTCAGGAGATCATGGAATGTCCTAGACACAGGAAGAACCAGAACTGTGTTCTTTTAAACTATTTTCAGTTTCTATAGCACTATTAAATGCTTTCCAACTTTGACAGCAGCAGGGTATCCAAGGAGCCAGAAGCCTGTAAATGCTGCAGTCACTAAAATCGTATGCATATAATGCTGTAACCCTTAAAACTGATTTATGAAGCAAAATTTAAGCAAAATCCATGATGAAGTAACCACCTCATTTGAATCTGCCTTCAATCATACTTAACTACTTGAATATCTGCCTACTAAGCTACAGAATGAACTGTTCTTTTTAGATTTTGCAAACATGTAGATAAGGAGTTGTTGAAATTTTAAGGTAGCTTGAGTTTCTGCCTCAGATTTGAATTTGTGGATGACTCTTTCAAAAATGAATGTTGTCCTGCACAGAAGTCATGTCATTATTTATACATCCTGCAACTGTGTTTTTTTTTCTAGTTACCCAACTGAGTAAAGCTAAAATGAATACTTGAAGGAAAAAAAAAAACACAAACTGCTAGCTGTAACTTCTGAATATCTGTATGGTCAAGAATCTTGAGACAGCCATCCTGCTTAAAACAAACAAACAAACAAAAAACACACAAACACATAGGTAAATTAACTGTTCTTACTGCCACTATGATGGAAAAAGATTTAATAGACTGCTAGGTAACCTTTAAAACTTATTCCAGTGTTTGTATCTTACAAGTAATTATGTATTGAGTGATGAAATCGCAAGGGAAAACAGCTGTAAATAGTGCTAGAACATTATTTGTATATTTAGTGTGTTACTTACAAAGAATATTATTAGCACCTCAGTTTAATCTTTGGTGCATTTATTTATTTGCCCAATACATGGTAGGAAACAAGTGAAAATGAATTTCAGAGCCTTGTTCCCCACTGTAGAAATACTTTAACTGACTTGATAGCCTGTCACTTACTTAAAAACAAGGAAATAAGTTTGTTTCATAAACAGAACTCAACCAGGAATATCAAAGCGGAACACTGAATACTGTGCCTCATCTTTCAGAAGGGCATGAGGTTAGTAGGGAGTATCATTGTTAGCTTTGCTGTTCCTGTATTTCAGAGGTTGCCTTAAGTTTTTCCTTAGATATCCTAAGCTATTAATTTAAGATGCTTACTATGCTTCCGCAACCTCTTTGATGTCAGACTGCAACTATGCAGTTGATATTATGTAATTTGATTTTTTTAATGAAGTTCATGAGACCTGTCCATTTATAAAGTATAGTGATGAACTCTTGTATATAATTTGATCTGTACATGATGCTGTTTTTATTTAGTGTTAGATGTATAAAGTTACGGTTTCTGTCATTAAATAAACTAAGCTTTGCCATGAATTCCTCTTACAAACAACATTTTTTCCGGGGGGGTTGGGAAAGTGTTACAATGTTGTTCATTCCTCTTCAGTATTTCCCCTTCTATATTATAGGCAGAGACTTTCTACATCTACTCCCTACTTTTAAAATTTTACTTAAATTAACTTGTACAAGGAAAGGAAAACCTCCACTGTGTTAGAACATCAATCTACTCGAGTATGATGTTAACAAAACACTGTATGTTCATATTTGGATTAATCTGGCTGCAACACATAGTAAAGGGGACTTTTCTCATTCACTTAAAACACAGTTCTACCATTAGTTCTACCACTTTTAGTTAAGAAGTTACTTCTCTGTACAACACTGACACACAGAAGGCAGCATCACACAGCACTTCTGTCTTGGCCTCTGCTCTGGGCAGTTGTCCTGTCACCCACCTGCCTGAAGGCTGAGCTGTACAGGTGCCTCCTGGCCTCTCCTCTTAGGAGCACCGCTAAGGCAACATTGGCATTGCAGAAAAGCCTTTTTTTTTTTTTTTTGTTAGTCATTGTTTTGTTGGTTTATGGTGTATCCCGATCGCTTAAGAGAAATGGTAAGACTTAGGGATATTAATGGTTAGCATTTTAGCATATTAACTCTTCTGCAGACCTATACAGGTAACTAGGCTACACTAGAAATACATAATTCAGTCAAAAGGGGGGATTCAAAAGGCTGTGTACTGAAGAAGTGATGTGGCCTACTAGTATGCATGTAACGGACTAACCATAGGTTAGGGCAGCTGCTGCTACCACTGGCTGTTGGGAACCTAGTGCCTATTAAGCACTTCTCCATTGAGACCTGTTCCCATGACAGCATGCTAGCTACTGTCTGGGTGGTTTTGTGTTTTTTTTTTTTTTAAACTATAAGATGGTCAAAGGCCTGGAATGACTTCAGTCACTACCCTCACTCTCAGGTTATTGTCAAATATCTTTACAAGTCTACTGTGGCTCTTCAGCAAGCTCAGTAATGCTGTTCAATCTTGCCCCCATTTGAAAGGTTTTATTTAAGGGTACTATTCTTAGTAACAGGGCTCTGCTTTATAAATACAAGCATCCGCATTAAGTGTTACTATCTATCTGTGCAGTAGTGCAAGTTAGTGTTAATATCCTAAGCTATCTGCCAGCTTCATGATTACTGTTCTTTGTTTGCAATGCTAAGGTGTATGTATGAACACGAAAGGCTACTACAGTTAGACTTCTTTCACAACAGCAAAGGCAGAATTAGCATTTTATAACACCCTATTAGGAATCAACCAACACTTACACATAATGACTATGACTACAAATTACGGAAAGCTGGGGGAGAGGAGGAGTGATAGTTATGCCTTTATTATAACTTGCATTACTTTAGATTATTACGTTCATACTTCAGGGAAAGTATTAACACAGGCTCAGGACTTCAAGCTTCAGCAAAGCTCTCACTACAAAAACACAAGCACTTCATCTGTGCATCTGTTTCATTTGGAAATCCAAAAAAAAACCAACAACCAAAACCGCTGTCACAAGATTAGCAAGGGTTTTTAAAAATCTCACTGTACGTAACTGGATCAGAAAGTTCATATTTTAATTGCTAGCTGCGACAACCACTCCTACTTAGTCACCCTACCCTAAAGGGTAGCTTGCATATACAGACCTGTACTGCAAAAAGCATGCACTGTAGAGTTTAAAGGTTGACTTTGGTAACTAAATCCCTTGCTTGGACTCTTATCATGCCCAACTTTTAAATGGAAATTCATAGACAGAAACTTAACAAGGTTATATGCAGTTAAAGTGTAATAGCTCGAGGTTTATGCTTCTAATTATACAGATACCTATGCCTCTGCCCTGAGACAACAGCTCAAAGTTATTAAACAAGCACCTTTCCTAAGTAAACACTATGTAATTTTTAAGATGTGAATATGCAGCAGTTAAAGAACAGTAGAAGATCCCTTTATTAATAAAAAAGAAAAAATAAGGACTGTATTAATAGGATCAAGTAAAAAGCAAGTTGCTAGTTGTCCAATTTTTATGTTATTCTAGCATCTCATGGCATGGGAACTAGACAAATCACACTGATTTTGGAATGTAACCTTCCCTTCTGTAGGACCTTCATGGCATTTCCCAGTTCACAGGGTGTTAAAAAACATAATTAAAAAAGAAAAAACGAACACACATTTGCAGAACACCTTTTAAGGCTACTAAATATGCAGCCACAAAGCCTTCCCGAAATTCAGTTGCTCCTCCAAACAGATTTATGTTCTTATCTTGCAGCAGCCTAAAATGAGTTCTAGTGACCCCAGTGATTTCCAGTAACTTAAAAACTTGGTTTGCCTCTTCAGGAAGCAGAAGCAACTATTTTCCACCAATGCTGACTTTTCTTAGAGTCTCCTCCCAAGGAAAGCTTCGATAAAACTACCCACAGCATATGGAATTCAGCACACCCGAATGCCTGAATGCATCAGTGGCTAATGCCCCAGTGGACACACTACAACACGATAGTTTTTTGGTCAAAATTGGCTGAATATTGTAATTAGGTAATCTACAATATGACAGTTGCCATGGCAGTTTGCACTACTTGCAAAATATTCAGGATGTTAGCTGAAGATACAAGCTGCTCAGGTGCTAAGTAAAGCTTTACTGATAAGCAAGCAAAAGCTTTCTGAGTTAAAACTGCACAAGTTGCATGGATACACGTTTCAACCACTCACAGGCATACATACCTCGCTATACCAGGCAGCTGTCTCTGCAAATGCCCTGGAAGCACTTAAGATAGCTAAATCAGGTAGCTTACAATGAGTTTTACAATTCCTGAATTTCTAAATTAAAAAAAAAAACTGAAAATATTTCCCCAATACTACTATATTCATTCAAAGACTACGACTGTCATAATAGAAGCGCAGAACTTCAAGCGAAGTTCTAGCTAACATTTTCCTTGACAATTCTTGTGAGGTTAGTTCTTTCCTGCATCAGGCCCTACATTAAACAGACACCTTTGTCATTACAAGATCAAACATGTTAGGCACTCATTCTCCTGAGTGGATTTAGGCAATCCTGACTTGATTTTCTTCCACGCAACACTGAGAAGGAAGTAGAACTCATACCTGGAGTGAGACAGGATCTCTGCTTACCTCCAACTCAGATCTAGAAGTTGCTGCAGTCTCTCACAGGGGGTAGGATTACGTTCATTGACCATGCAAGTAAATAAGATAAATATAACTCTTGCTATGTGACTTACGTGAAAGCTATATCCTAGCACGTCTGCTGTTCTGCCTAGCAGTCTCTTAAAGGATTCTAAGCTGAAGTACCACGAAACCTGAAATCAACGTCTACTTCAGCCAAGGATGTGGAAGACATGGTTGACAGTAAGTTAAATAAGAATGAATAGGTCTCAGTCATCCTCTTACCACAAGCCCCCTTTTGCTTTCTCCCAACACAAGTGACTGAGAAGGTAGCAAGTAACTGCTAAGGAGCAAGTTAAACTAGCTATTCACCGTGACTTACTACTACCTGATGGGCATTTCTTCGGACAAGCAGAACCACATATAATAATAAGTCAAAAAGCAAAACACTTCATTTTGTCTTGCCTAGCTCCAATAATCCCCAGGTCAGTTTTAGTGTATTTTTGTTGTTGTTGTTGTTTTGTTTTTGTTTTTTTAAATAAACCAAAGATTTCTGCTATGGAAAAAAAAATAATGTATACATTTTTATGTTACGTTTATAACAAGGCTTTTAAAGAAAATAGTTACAGGTATTCAACTGCATCAGACTTCAAAAGAAAAAAGATTACACATACAATACAAAAATACAAAAAATATTTTTTAGAACGTACAAACTCAAAAGTCTAAGTGGTCAGAGCTTTCCTAAAATGAAATAAAAAAATACACTTGAAGATGCACTTTCCCTTCTGCTCTTGCAGTTTTAACTCTAGCATGAAGAGAGGCTTTAGAGACAGAATGAAAGCAATTAACATACTGAATTCTACAACCAGATCCTGGCTGAAATGAATTGAGTGGTTGACACTATCAGGTATTTGAGTCTAGAAAGAACCTTCAGTTTCTGCAGGTGTCTGTTGTCATTGCTGTCAGTTTTCATTATTTCTAAGTAAACAGTTCTGCTAGGAAGATGTTTTAAAACTATTAAATCCAAAGCAGACCGAAGTTTAGACGGTCCTTACCAGATTTAAAGTCTTTCAGCACTGTTCTGAAGTACACGAGCTAGGAAATTACACTGACCATGTCAGTATCGTTGTTCAGAATTACTGCACAAGGCAGACAGACAGAAAGAGAGCAAGTTATTTCTGAAGTTGACACTTCCTAGGAGCATTAGGACTGAAAAAACAACATTTTTTTTTTTAACCTGATAGTGTCCACTGAAGTCACAGGCATCAAGGCATTTTGTTTTAAATAGCAAGACAGGGAAAGTGCATCTTCGATTTTTCATACTTAAGCAGTGAGTTACTGATTTTTGGTGTGGCTTTTATTCCTTCTAGGCATAGTAAAGAAAAATATTTCAACCAAATGGGAAACTTAATGTACATTATCTTGTCTTTTTGGTGGTGGCTTTTGTGTATCACTTATTACTGCTTTTAATATTAGTCTCTATTTAATTCACAAGGAAATGCTAACAAGCACTACTCAAGGCTAATGATTTAAGAGGAGCACACTGAAAATACTGATTTATCTTTGTAGTGAATATTCTTTACAGACTGTATCTAATATACAGACAAGGCCCATTTCCTTAGGATGAAACAAGCCACAGAATGTAACACATCCTACATGAAGTTTTAAACAAAATTAGAGCTAAGTTACCAGAGCCACTCAGAGCAACGTAATTCCTAGTTTGCAGAGACTAAACAAAAAGTTAACTGTAGGGAGAAAAAAAAAGTCTAGGTTCTTAATGTTTCCTGTTTAAATTCATATTCAAATTAATAGTCCAGTAACACTTCTAGCACAAACAATGCTCACTCTTTAGCAGTATTCCCAGGAGCCAACTGTTTCTCCTGTTAGGAAGAGGGAGCCAGAAGTGAGAATGCAAGAGCATTCAATGTTAACCTGATTAAAGAGACAGTAACCTTTTTCATCCACCTTAATCGCTGACAAAAAAAAAAAAAATCTTAAAAAGGTACCACTCCAATTTCTTTATTATCTGTAACCTTTTGAAACTAATCACATGAAACTACAAAATTAGCAAATGCCTTGAAATCTGTATACAAAACATAAATTACCTCTAATTTCAAACTCAGTTATTAGTGTACCACTCAAAATCTTAAAAAAGTGGCTCCAAAGATAGTCTTATACCATTCTTAAAAAAGGAAACTGTTCCTTTAATGTTATCCCCTTCCCTCCCCCCAAACCTCAATCCACATCATTTAGTTATTTTCTTGGTCATGGATATTTCCAAGATGAGATTTTATATTTCGTTCCCATAGCTTCTGGTTGTCAGAAAACCCATGCTTTCCTTTATTGAAGGAATTTGGTCCTGCTGAGGTTGGTGTATCCCTGTGAAAAGCAAAAACAGTATCAGCTGAGAAAGTCAATTTAACTGTACTAATTGGTGCAACAGGACAAGGGAAAACATTGATTTTCCTGGCGCATCCTGCTGCCAGGAGCTACCACACATATCTTTCTTTCAGTTACATCAGGAGCCCTTGGCTTGGCAACAGTTCATTGGCCACAGAACTCATCTGTCTGTGGTACACCAAGAGAGCGAGGAGATGCGGCAGCAGAGGAAGTGGCAGTAACTGCTGCTAGCAGTGAAGAATCTGTTTTAAGGGCTACAAAAATAAAAATCCAAGTCTGCTACTGTAGAAAAAAATATCCACTGAGCAGCAGTAAGCCTTCAGGGGAGTGCCTTTAAAAGCAGTCTATTATGGTAGACTCTTTAAAATATATATGCCCAAATTCATCCCTCATTTAAGTGAAGCCTTCTCTGGAAGTATCCATGTTTACTTTAAGATTGACCCTACTGTGTCTCAAATGTGTGTCAAGAAAAAGAATAACATACATTTATTTCAAAAGTACACCAGCTATTGTTCTTCCCTCTGAAAGACATAATCTTCATCTTTTTCTTGCATGGGTTTAAAAAAATCTGAGCAGACTACATTATTTCAGGGCAATTCATAAAACGGGGAACTAGAAAGATATAAAGTTTAGTTTGCAAGCATGAAGACTTGCAATTTGTAGCTCTTGAATAATACTTTTTGAGACGCAAACTAGTTTCTATTCAATACAGAATCAATTTATTCTTCAGAAAGAAGGCAGCAAGTATGATCCAAAGTGCAAATATAAATGTACAATTCAATCTACAGCTGAAATTTTAGATAAAATGTTCTGATGTCTGAAGAAAAACTTTTGAACCTAATCCATCTTTCTGTATTTGTAAACCATCTGAAAGACCTGACCTGAGCTGAAGAAACTCTTATGTGCTCACCCTTCTGCAAACCACAGCTGACCTACCTTCCAATATTCTTCATGCGCATCTTAGCTTCTGGAGGCATTTCTTCTGGTTCACTCTACAAAGGAAAAAGGAGTTTAGAGCGTGGCTGGCTGTCATCTTTTGAACATTTCAGTGATAATATGGGGAATGCTGTCCCACGGGAAAGCGATTTGATTTAGAACAAAAACACAGGTTCTACAAGGTTACAGAAAGTAACAAGTACAATTTCCTTTGATCATCTCTGTTCAAGATGGAGCAGCAACACGACGACAAAATACTCAAACTAAAAGGAGCACAACTTCTCTTTGGCTCCTTTAAAAAAAAAAAGAATAAATAAAATAAACCCAGAGAAAGCAACCATTAATTCAAATTATGTATATTTCACTTTCAGGGAGAAGTTAATTTAGGTTTAATGATTTCTTGAAACAACACAGTGCTGCAAAATTGTACATACTCAAGCAGAAAAACGAGAGATGTTTCTAAGCTGAAAGTTTTCACAATTATGTAAAAACCTTGAATAATCCACTGGTCTCTGCCTAACTCTAACCTACACCAACAGGACTCAAAGTTGTGTCAGTCACTGCCTTATTACTCACATCTTCATCTTCATTGAAAGCCGCTGCTACAGAAAGCGTTTTTGGAGCAAGGGTTGGAACGGGCTCTTTAGGCTTCTGAAAGAGATGAAATGCACAAGGAAAGTAAGTCTACCAACTCAAAAAAAAAAAACACTCCCCTTTTCATTTTAAATAATCTGGTAAAACAAAGTCAAGCATTTTCATTTAAACTGATGGGGGCAACAAGGAGGAAAAGTATTTTTGCTTTAATCAAACAGGTGAAGGTTTCTCTCCAATGAAAGGGAAAATGGCTTCTCATTTGTGCAAGATACTCTCTGAAAAGCTAGCTGAGCCTTCTCAGATTACAAGAAAACAAGTGAATCTCAACTTCCTAGCACACTGCAGGGGTACACAGCCTCTGCTGCATGACATGAACAATTAAACCAGGACTTCATTAAGTCATGGTGTTCAGAGTTTTACTACGCTACTGTTATTATTGTACATTATTCTTTTGGAGTTTTCTTATCCATTAATGCCAGGTAGCTGAATATGTTTACTTTCCCATCTTTTAACAATTTAACAGCTCTCTGGCTTAAAACAATCCAATACTTTTTAACTAGTATCACTGCACATCACACCATGGAGGCCTGATAAATATAAGGCCCCTTGAAAAGCGTATTTTTAGACTTCCAGAAATACCCTCCTCTATTTCAAGTGTATCAGGCTACTTACATCTGAGTTACTTTCTGTCTTTGCTGTAAGACTACTAAAAGTGTTGAATCATCATTAACAGTTTGCTGCGACAGTACTACCACTTATCTAAATCAGTCATACACAGTGCATCCTCCATTTTGACTTCATTGGTTATCATTCTGTATACATTCGTATTTTGGAACCTGATACTGCAGACGAGTCCTTAGGCAACTGCCTGCAGCTCATCCAACAGCCTATAACATGTAAATATTCTGTCATTTTTTACAGCTTCGACTCCACAGGAACAGGTAGCATACTAAGAAAGTACAGAAATGACTAAAAGGAAACCGGTTGAGTTACAGCACTGTCAAACCTGCTGCACTGTCAGTCACCCACTAAATGCAGGAAGCCAAAAATCCTGAGCCAAATTTACTGCCACTGGAAATAGCCTCCTACATGAGAAATCCAAGCTTGCTAGTAGCTCAGAAGGCAGCTCTGTTGATTTTTCCAAAGTCTGATTGACCTGATTGCATTTATACCCCAGAATGCTGCCAGCCCACATCTCCCTCCCATGTGGAGATGTAACAAACCACTCTTTTCATTTTTTGCAGATCTGTAAAATCCTGGCACTGCAGGTGCAAGCCTTTCATGATTACAGTCCAAACTGAATCCAGACAAGGGTTTATAACCTATTCAGCACAGTGGGATGTGGAAAGTATAAATAAACTTTGTTAAAGAGAGGCAGCACCTGGCTTGTCCGTGCCTGAGCTAGTACAGGTCTACTTCGATAATAAAGAGAAGCATCAGATTCACATTAAAACAAGCACAGGGATAACCTTTACTGGACAACACGGGGCATAAAAATTCTTAAGAGAGGTCTCATCTCTTTCACATTATTTCAATAGGCTTCCCAAAAAGTCCTTCAACAAGGTTAAAAAAAAGAGTGCACTAGGATAAATGAATCACACTGACCTTGCAAGTAACAAGCAAAATTATGAAGAACAAGCTAGCCTTTCCCATGCAAAAATATGATCTTTGGAGTGAAGATGACCTATTAGGCATCTCAGAGAGGACTTGCTTTTGTGCACCTTTAACCATCCCATGCAACGGAGCTCCCAGCTCTCATTTTGAAGTGGCTTGAACAGTTTAATGAGTCTCCTCATTTCCCTCAGGAAATTATTCCACTATCCAATCTCATTACAAAATTATTCTGTATGTTCAAAGATCTGCAGTTAATTTCCATCAAGTCTTACGCTTCCTGAGACAACTGACCCGGGATTAATCGCCTGCAAGTTCTTACATATGCAAAAGTATGCAGCCCCGCAGTGCTGTCTTTAACTTAGGTGAAGTCACCCGCATTTAATTCAAGACTCCTTCTGCAAGGAAGCCTCCCCACAGTACTTCCCCTTCACCTCACTTTCCTGAGAATTAAAAGTCCTCAGACAACTTACATTTGCTGCTAGTTTGATGGATATTGCAGATGTCTTCTTTGCTGTCTGATTGCCTATGGAAAATCCAAACTTGGACATTTTGGCAGGGGCAGGCTTTGTGGTGAAGTCTTCAGCTTCTTCATTAGCTGCCCGTTTCTCTGCGCTGCGACTCGAACTTTCCCCTCCATTACTGGAAGAAACAGTCTTAGTTTTCACAGGTTTTTCTGCCTCTTCTTCAGGTCCTGGTGAAGTCGAAACAACTTACCAAGATGAGCTATTTTTACTGAGCAGATTGATGGGAGCAGCAACCTCATAAAGCATTATACTTTGAGTGCAATAGGTTAGGTGTTTTTAGTGACAGCAGTTGTCACCAATGTACATTTAGTAGACAGCAAAATACAACGAGTAGAAGAAACCACAAGCACTCCACTACTTGTAAAGAACTTCTTGTGTACGAGCCAGGAAAACAATCTTGAAGCACCATCTCTTTATTTAGTATGGAAGTCAAAGTTCATGTAGTAAATTAAATGTAGATGACTAAATCTTTTTAGGGTTTAAGTTGCAACAGATAAGGTTTCACAATCAGAATCCCAATTCCAAATCTACAGCAGATAATTTAAGATAAATTTAATTCTACCCAACTTTTACAAAAACGTGTCCATGCCAGTCTCTAGGCTTGTCTGGCACAACTCTAAGACCATGGAAGTGACTAGAGTGAGGCCGTCTGTCTCAACCATGTTTCAAGTCACTGCTTGTCCACATCTCATCTGTATTAAATCTGCCAAGCTCTGCTTGAGGAAGGAATCAGCACTAGAAAAACATATATAGAGATTTCATCTTTTCTGGTTTTGTACAATGTCACAGAAAACATAGTAGCTGAACAATGATTCACAGAGGAAAAAGGACTCGAATCACATTTGCATCTCCTATAGACACGGCTTCTTCAGCTACACCAAGGCACAAAGGTGTCCTTGGAAGACTCATGGTGAACATAGTAAACACTTCAGCAAAAATACATTTCTCTGCTGCTGCAATAAGCAAATCACTGCAGTAGCAGATGGGAGGAAAAAAAAAAAAAAAAAAAAAAAAAAAGCATGCATTGGAGAAAGGACAGGAAAGCATTCATACTATCAGAATAAGAAAAACTCTAACTAGCACCAGTTTCTCATCATCTGGAATGGAAAAAAGGACCCTCCACATGGTGCAAAAGCAGGCCACCAGGGAAGAAATTTCTTAGCACTGCTCTCTAACAGCAAAAAGCAGATAAAGAGGGCAGAGCAATGCGAGAGAAGCTAGTCTGAATTTGGGGTCAACAAGATTTCAGTTTTGAGGGGAAAAAAAAGGAGGCACACAATGTCAGGAGAAAGGAAAACCAGGGACATGAGGAAACTGAAATGAGAAAAATAGAAGTATCCTTCAATTTAGTGTATATAATTTTTCTTAACATTGCCTCAATTTGCAGTTTAAGCTTGTAACTGCTCAATATTGCATTTTTTCAGGCATCCATTCACAGTGCATTTACTGCCTATCCACATCTATATATACATCTATATATACGTATATATATATTTCTGCTATTTCCCAAATCATTGGTATTGTCATATTAGCAGAATATACCCTTTCTACCTCACTATTCTAGTTATCACGATAATAAGTGATTGGAATAAAAATTCATTTATTATTCACCTTTGGGAAGATGACAGATCACTATATAACATATATACAACACACAGAGAAATAAAAATCTCTAACTTCACTCTATTCAAAAACAGTATTAGTCTGCACCACTAGAAATTTGACTCTAGATACAGAAGTGACGAATAAAGACGAAAGAGAAGAGGCAACATTTACACGAGTGACCTTGGGTACTGGCTGCTGTCTTAGCAGCGTTTTACAAACACCACTCTGCAGTGCTTTGAGAAGCTGGTTACAGCTTGTCCATGAAATCACATTAAGCAGAATATTAAGTTATTAGACTAATCTAGTTTACACCATAGCATGTAAGGTGATTTGAAGGGAGGGAAAAGTTACACTGGACTGAAAAGTTTGGGAACTGTGGGTCTAGAAGTTTGCCTCTTTGTAAGATACGACAATCGCAGCAGCCCAGATGTCAGGGCACACTGGCCCAGTCCAGGTTCCTGAGCCAGGCCACCTTGAAGCGAAGTTGAACTGCACTAGACTGCAGCTCACTGCTTTGGCTGTGAATTCTGCAGTACTGCTAAGCAAAAAACATCATGTCTAAGACAATCTAGGGTTGGCTGTATCAACTCCCACACCTGTTTTCTCACCCTTCTCTATGAAATGTTAAACAACCCTGGTCTCAAAATTAGGTTCTATCACCACTGAACTATAAATACTACTTTTGACAGGCTCTGCTTAGGACAAACTGTAGACTGATGGAAGAAATTGCTTCCTTACAAAAAACTCAACTTGCTGAAGGTGCTATAAAGAGCTCACGACAATTGGGAGAGTGTGGGAACAGTTGTGTCTAGAAAAATTATATTCCTAGAGCAAACAGTTATAAATGCACACGTATATTGTTCATTAAACCAGTCTAATTTCTCAAGCCAAGGTAGACTTTTTTTTTAATTAAGGCTTTTTAATTATTTCCTAGAAATCTCAGGTGGTCATTTTTCACCTACTACGAGCACCACTATTCTGAGATCTAGTCTGACCACTGCTCTTTAATGGATCATAGTAATCAGAAGCTGCTTCACAGATGAGTTCTCCTCATAAGTATCAAGCTAAGCAAGTGGACAACCTCCACTGCCTAGGTGGTCCAAGTGACAGGACCAAGAGGGCTTGGTGCAGAGCATCACAGGATATGTTGTCCGTGGGATTGTGACTGCTGTGCAGTGGGGATAAAAACATTAAAGAGTCATAATTAAGTTAACTTTAAGGGGAAAAAACTTGCCAAAAGAAAAACTAAATTGCTTTAAAATGTCATCAGTGAACGACACCTTTCATTAGGGCCAATGCACCATAGCTCGTTCCAGCACACCGAAGAAGTGCACAGGACAGCATGAACACCTGATATAGCGGTGCCGTCCAGTGGTTATATTACTAGAATTTAGAAGGTATAAAACCAAATTAAAAAAAAACAAAGACAAAACACCAGGGTTTCAAGAGTCTAGGAACTACCCCAGATCACGTGTTACTGTTCATATTTTGGTGATCATC
Organism: Aythya fuligula; assembly: GCF_009819795.1. Lineage (NCBI taxonomy): Eukaryota > Metazoa > Chordata > Aves > Anseriformes > Anatidae > Aythya > Aythya fuligula. Next base: position 90,230,965 of record NC_045559.1, on the reverse strand, counting down.
AGAAATGACATTCACTGTTGAGGCTACGCTAATTGGTTTACAAGCTTAATTTAATCTTTTAACTGATCAAAGAAGTGCCACCAGTTTCTAGATATGCTTAAACCAAAAACAGCAAAGGGAAGCTCTAGATTTGCAAGGCCACTATTTTCTCAATTTTAAGTCATGAGGGGGAAAAAAAAAAAAAAAAAGGAGAGAAGGAAAGAAAGAAGCACGATTACAGATTTGAAGAGAACTGATGATAAGCAATACACAAGAAGACAGGAATATCCGAGTTAAGGTTGGAATAACATAAAATCAGACTGAAAACTTGAGGATTGATGAAATTGAAAGAAAAAAAAAAAAAAGGGGGGGAAAAAGAAGGCCACCAAGGTGCTTAAAATGGCACACGAGGAACGTTCCATCTATCTCTACTTGTACAAGTCCCGCAGCTGCTAAAAGCAGATCCTGAGGCGCCAGCAGCGCTGCGGCCGCCCCGCTCCTGAGGGGCCGCGGCCAGCCCTGAGGCGGGCCCAGGCCCCGTCCCCTCACGGCCCGGCCGGGGGCAGCTCCCCCGGCTCCCCCCACCCCCCGTGGCCGCCGCTGAGCCCCCTTCCTTTCCCCTCCCCGTTCCCGTTCCCTCCCGGGGCGAGGCGCTGCGTGTTCACCTCCTGCGGGCTGCTGCGGCCGCCGCGCCTTGTCGCCCTCCGCCCGGCCGTCCGCCATTTTGTCCCCGCCTCCGCCTGCCGCGCCGCGCATGCGCACCGCCCCCCGCGCAGCCACAGGGGCGGGGCGGCCCCGTTCCTCCCTTCCTCCTTCCCCGCCTTCTTCCCCGAGGCGCGGCGGGCGTGACGCACTTCCGGCGCCACCGCGCCTCAGGGAGCGCGGGCGCCTCACGGCAGCCCCTGACGAGCAGGTCCGCCTTCCCCCCCCCCCCAAACACACAACTGCACGGAGCCAGGCGCTGTGAACAGCCAATTTTATCTCCTTCCTCGCACGTTAATTCCAACAACGCACAAATAAATCCCGTCTGCCCCATGACACGGTCAATTTACAAAATCACCCCTCACAAAGGTCATCTCAGTTGGACTAACAATTGCATTTTTAGTGACAAAGACTCAAATACAGTTCTGCAAGTCCACAGAAACTGGAGCGTTCGAGGGTACAGCCTGCCCGCAAATACCGTATTCTTCCTCAGCACTCTACTTTTGTGTTAGCTTCTTGGAGTAGTTCTTTGCAAATTGCTTTCGTAATTCACCTTGCCTCTTCCGAAGTTTAAGCGCGTTGACCAGGTTTAAGGCCGTTTTCAATTCATGCACAGGCTTGTTTACAAAGCCTGTGTACTTCCTCTTGGGAACAAATTCCAGAGCCTTCTTCCAGTCCCCGGTATCCTTCAGGGTTAATAAAATATGCATCATCTGATCCAGTGTGAGATTTTTGGCACCCCTACTCCAAAGCAAGTATTTCTCCAGCGGAAGGGCTGCAGTCTCCAGCCCCAGACGTTTTGCCTGTGCTAAAGAGACTCCTGTTCTTATACTCTTGTCAACCATAGACCCGACAATGTAGATTTTGTCGTGATCGAAAGTTTTCATGACTTTGGGAGAATCTGCAGTCAGATATATAAGTTTATTCTTCGGAAAGATATCTGTGTAGCACTGGTCTGTCACAGTTATAAGCAGTTTGCCCCACGCTTCTCTATAATGTTTGATAAGTTCCTTGTGATACAGGCTGTCATCTTTGAAGTTACAGAAGTGAATGTGGAATGGATCCATGGATCTTCGATTACAACTTTCACTCAATACTAACTGTCTCACTGTATTTGCTACTTCTCTGTCTGACATATCCTTTTCATAAGACATGTCAAATACTAGAGGTTGGCCAAAGATCATTGACTGAGCTACCCTCCAGTTGTATATTTTGTCCATAGAGCTGGTCCACAAACATAAAAACGGATTCCTCTTGGGCTCTTCAGTTTTTGAAGCGCTCTCCTGCATTTCTAGCCTCCTTTCCTTTCTCTCCTCTGTCTTCCTTTTCTCACTTTTTTTGTAAAGTTCTTTAAGATACAAAAATTTTAAGAACTTCTTTTTGGCTGACTTGGAAGGACATTCTATAAACGTTTTTAGCTGTTCTTCAGTGACATTTTCTGGAACCAATCTACCAGCTAGTCTCCACATCTCCAGAATCTCACGTGCAGCAGCCAAAGTGGAAGTTTCCTTAGGCTCTGAGGCTGTCGCACTGACTTCTTGCGACCCAGATTTCATTACTTCCTTCCACGCATCTAAATCTAGTTTTTCTGAGGGACTGCGTGAACTGCCCTCCTTCAGGCAATGTGATAAAATCAGAGTCCTACTGAGTGAAAACAAATCCTTTTTCATCCCATGTTGTGCAGCAAATGGAAAGACAGAATATCTTACGAGCTTTTTCAGAAGCATGTTAGCAGACTGCATACTTGGACACGTGCTGTGGTAAAACGCTTATCTGCAAAACAGCATAAGAGGTGAAGAAAACTTGTCAGAAAACTTGTCATGAAGAAAACACACACAGATAATCATCTTTATTAATGTCAACAGACAGTAAGTTGCTTCTTGGGGAACACTAGGAATTCCCGCTTCCACTATTGGTTTACTACTCTTTCTAAATAAAAATGATGTATGTATTGCTGTCACGAATAGACGTGGTTATCTCTACTACTTCAAACAGTGGCACTTACTGCACTTCAAAATGCAGTCAGCCTTTAAGTATTGGCTGAGATCTATTTCCATTACTCCCATCATTTGACAAAGAAGAGCCTTTGCAACAAACGTAAGCAAAATGCCGCATATAATCTGAAATTATTTTAAAAACACAACCTGGTCTAATTTGCCTACACTGTGAAAATTGATAAGGTGCTTCACCTAGTAACATTTTCTGGAATAACTTTGTATTAAAGAAGATCACATTTTTGTTCTCTATTGTGTTAGAAAGGTCTATTAGCAAACTCTGGTACTCAAGTTTTTCCTTTTTACTTTAATACTTGCTTTTTAATTCTTGCATGCATTTCCACATTGCAGGTCACTGAAGTAGTGGAGCTACCAGTGCTATAGTTTTGCTAAACCAACGCTACTGCCAGTAAAGACACACTTATATCCCTTGAAGCCCTTGTTCCTGGCTCTCTCAGCAGTGCAAACATTCACATGGCCACACGATGAACCAAGTCAGTGAATTGATCCTACAGTCAACTAACCAGGTGGTGGAAAAGAAGAAAACAGGGAAAAAAAAGTGTGATCATCCCAGCCAAATGAGATTCCATACCTGATTTGCTAGACAGCTCCTGGAACAAAAACAAAATGAAGCAACAAAGAACTAGTACAGGAAATGACCATCTTCTTTCTTTTTGCTAGACTGCCTGTGAAACCAGTATCACTGCATAAAGTTAAGGACAGGAAACCATTAATCTCACACACATTTGTACTTAAATGTAAGAGGTTTGTAGAAAGAAAAATACCAAAGAATGTTTAGTATTTTCCTTATCCAATGCAAATCTACTTAAGGAAGATCTGAAGATTCAGTGAATGTTAAAGGAAAAAAAAATGATTTGGCCGAAACATAAAAATTGGCTTAAGATTCTAAAAATATAATTCAGAATCTCCCCCAATAACTTACCACCTGAAAATAATCAGATGTACAGAAGAACAAATTAAACTTATTTTGGAATTAACATATAATTAACATACTCTTTCTGTGGCTCTGCATCTGGGCAGGTAAATTATTAATAAACATTTATATAAAAATGAAGTGCATTTAAACACAGTGGGTGATACTGGCAGTAGGGGGACAGTTGAACCAGATG